>NW_026591711.1:5632806-5674098 GCF_907164565.1 Psammomys obesus
TGTGTGTGTGTGTGTGTGTGTGTGTGTGTGTGTGTGTGTGTGTGTGTTTGTGAGAGAGAGAGAGAGAGAGAGAGAGAGAGAGAGAGAGAAAGAGAGAGATGGGGGTGTCTGTTTTAGCCATGAGAAAATTAAGCAGAGACCCAGAGGCAGAGGCAAGGTTACATACAGTGATTAGACTCAGAAACTTAGATCAGCAAGGTTGCCCAGAAAAACATATAGCTTCTTCCCCCAACACACACACATCTCCCCTCCCCATCAGTCTACCCCTTTGTAGACCAGGATGTGTTCCTCTTTCCTTCCCTGGTAGCTGGCCCCAAAGTGGCCACTCACAATGGATCTCAGGAAGACACTGATCAGAAACAGAGAGGGATTGCTGTACGAATAGGATGAAGATTTTACGGTTTGTCTTTGCCCCTTGCCTGGACAATGAATTGGCTGCCTTTATTTGTGGCTTAATCTTTGGCTCTTCGTTCAGAGGCACATCTCAGAGAAGATGCTGTTTCAGTTTCTAGATCAATAAAGAAGCCGTGTCAAAGATCCCAAACTAGCTGACCGCTGCTTTCTAGAAGAAGTGCTGGCCTCATCAGTGTGGGTCTACGCTGCAGGGAATGATGCTCGTACTTTCCCTGGTCAGGTCTAGACCTGTTTCAAGCAATTTAGAATTCCTTCCGTCTACCTAGCTAAGACAGTCACTGTGAACTTTGGAGAATGGCTGAGCCAGGTGGGCCTTAGGAGAAAGCATATGCCTAGCTTGCTCTCTGTACATGCAGAAGGGCCCTAGCTTGGATGCTTCCTCCTAAGGAAGGTGGGGAATCAGCATGTATTCAGCAGAGAGCATGATGATTTCCAAGCTACTGACCTGTGGTACAGTCTCTCCATCTACACTGAGTGGCGCTGCAGACTGCACTTCCCAGCCAGCCCTGACCACCTGAAAGCCACTGACATCCAGAAGCTATGTGGCTAATCTAGCATGTTAGTGGATTAGATGTATCTCTGAGCTACACATTCTCCACTGACGATGATTCGCTGGGAGGCAAGTCAATCAGAAATGTGTCTGTACAGAGACATAGAAGACCAATGACCCCCGAACACAAGCTGATTGGCTGACCCTCCTGACTCTGCCTGGGCTTCCATCTGATGCCCTTCCTTCTAGGATGCAGGACCACAGCACAGTAGCTTGTGAACAGCCTCAGGAACTGCTCCATCTGTCTATTCTAAGTGGCTTTGGAAAATCAATGCCGTCATACCTATATATGGATCGCTCAGTGTCCCCACTGCCAAGTATGCGCAGATCATGCAAGACCCTGAAACACCGTGTCTGTGTCACATTTTGGGCTATACTTCCCACTGTGTTATTTCCCTACTTTATTTCTTTAAAAGGCTTACTATGACTCATGTTCCACTTTCTGTATCCTCTGAATACACTCTCTTCAAGGGTTTTTTTTTGTTTTTGTTTTTTTTTTTTTTTTTTTTTTTTTGTTGCTGCTAAAAATTCCTGAGTATAGTCAGGCGGTGGTGGTGCACACCTTTAATCCAGCACTGAGAAGTTAGGGGAAGGAGAATCTCGGTGAGTTCAAGTCCAGCCTGATCTACAGGGTGAATTCCTGGTCAGCCAGGGCTACACAGAAAAACCATGTTTTGAAAAACAAAAACAAAAACATCAAAAATCCTGGAGACTCACATTTTAAAGCTCTTCTTTCTTTATGGGGCTGCCATGAACTCATGTGTAATTTTCTTTAAAGATTTCTTTTTATTTATCTGGGTGTCTGTGCTTGTATGTGCCATGTCATGTGCCTGCAGAGGCCAGAAGATGGTGCCGGATTCACTGGACTAGAGTCACAGGAGGTTGGGAGCTGTCTGATATGAGGACTGGGAATCAAACCCAAGCCCTCTGGAGGAGTTGGGAGTGCTCCTCACCACAGGGCCGTATCACCATCCCTAGTGAACTTCTGAGCTGCTGGACTAGGTGCTGTGTAGAATGTGTGCCCAGCCGTACTCCCTTTCATTCCGGATGCCCCATCTTCATAAGGCAGCCAGGTTTGCGATAATAGCAATACCCTCTTAGCAGTAAATGCATTCCTGGCCCCAGAGAGCCAATCACATTCATGTTGGAATACAGACATGGTGGTAGGCCTGGGGGCTGTGGTGAAAGTTAGAGACATTGTTGAGTGGAAGCTGCCATATGGAAAACCAGTCTCACCCATATGTCTGGAGAAGGAGAAACAGAGAAGGAAGTGCTAATGTGAAAGAGTCAAATGTAAAGATACTCCTGGTGAGAGAGGGAAATGAGGCAGGTCTCAGGGTATGAGAGAATAGGAAGAGAGGAGAGGAGAGGAAAGCAGAGAAAAGGGGAGGGGAAGGGAGGGGGAGGGGAGGGAGGGAGGAAGGGAGGAGAAGGGAGGAGAGAAGAGAGCTCCTAGTGGTTTTCCAGTTGCTAAGTCTGGGCTCTCTTGAGGCCTTGCCTGGTCTTGGAATCTGTGACATACTAAGGGTTTTTATGCAAAGCAGCCTCCCCCTCTTTCACACAAACACCCTCTCCACATTATTTTGAATGTTTCTAGTCTTCTTTTTTTAAATTTATTCCCTTTACATCCTGATCATAGCCCCCTCCCTCGTCTCC
Organism: Psammomys obesus; assembly: GCF_907164565.1. NCBI lineage: Eukaryota > Metazoa > Chordata > Mammalia > Rodentia > Muridae > Psammomys > Psammomys obesus. Next base: position 5,635,427 of record NW_026591711.1, read on the forward strand.
TCCCAGTCCCACCCTCTCTCCCTCTTCCTCCTATCTCCTTTCCCTAGTCCTCAGAAAGGGGTAGCCCTTCTCCCCTACCAACTGATCCCATCCTATCAAATCTGATCAAGACTGCCTACATCCTCTTCCTCTGGCAGGGCAAGGTACCCCACCAGGAGGAAGTGAGCTAGGAGCAGGCAACAGAGTCCATGTTAGAGGCAGCCCCTGCTCCCCATTTTAGGGAACCCACATGGAAACTGAGTTGCCTATTGGCTACATCTGAGCAGGGGGTTTAGGTCCTCTCCATGTATGGTCCTTGGTTGGTGCATCAGTTTTTGCAGGCCCCGTGGGCCCAGATTTGTTGGCTCTGTTGGTCTCCTTGTGGAGCTCCTGTCCCCTCCAGGTTCTTCTATAGTAACCAGAGACCTTTGACTAAGACAACCAAAGCCCGGAGCCCAGGTCTAGTTGTTTCTGATCCCCTGGAAGAGAGAAAAAGCCCCATTTCTTTCTGAATTAATTAAACATAGTGATGGAAACTTAGACATGGAATCCTATAATACATTAGTTTTATTCTTGAAGTGGTGGTATCCAAGGAAGCGATGGCTTATCCAAGGTCATTGTTAGGCAATAGCAGAGCTAGAATGAAACTGCAGGGCTTCCAAATGCTGGTTAGATGTCATCCTGAATAACAAGACTCCCTCAACAGAAAAGCAGTCAGTGCCATCCTTGCAGTGCTGAACTTTTCTATGCAAGCCCAGCAGTGTGGCAGATCCAGTACCACCAGATCAAATGTGGGGTGGGCACCAGACCAGACTGAGCACACAAAGTACTGCCACAGCCTGGCTTATGTTCCCAGAGATGGGGTATAACTAAGGAACTATGCAAGGCCTTGCAAGAGAAACATCAGAAGCTTGGAGACAAAGAGGGAATATGAGTCTCTCACTTCTGATATCCAAAGCATGTAAGCGGGTAGTTGCTTGGTAAGCTGCTGGATAGCAGACCAGCACAGAGGAGGAAAACAGAGATGGAAGGAAACAGGTACTCAAGAACTTTACTTAGAAGCCGGGCACGGTGCACACCTGTAATCCCAGCACTCTGTGAGGCTGAGGCAGGTAGATCTCTGAATTCGAGGCTAGCCTGGTCTACAAAGTGAATCCAGGATAGCCAAGGCAACACAGAGAAACCCTGTCTCAAAAAAAAAAAAAAACAAAAACAAAACAACAACAAAAAACTTTACTTAGGCACCTAGATCCAGCCGTGCCTGTGGCTGGTTAACTCCTGAATTTGCAGCCACCATATTTAATCTTCTATTTATCATCATCACTATCATCATCATTATTTATTTATTTTATTCGTGTGTGTGTGTGTGTGTGTGTGTGTGTGTGTGTGTGTGTGTGTGTTCGGGGGTGGCATGCCACAGCAACCATGTGGAAGTCAGAGGACGACTTTCAGGATTAGGTCCTCTCCTTCTACCGTGTGTGTTGTGAGCACTGAACAACTCAGATCCTCAGGCTTAGCATCCGGTGTCTTTACCCACTAAGCCATCTTGGTGGCACAGTATTCTTTTCTTAAGCTATTTTGAACTGCCTTTCTAATGTAATCACCCCTGGATGTCTGTGAGAATTGCTTTTGGGTGTCTCTGTCGATACAAATGTCTATGGTTGTTCAACTCCTTTAAACAGGATGCACAGTATTTGTGTTTGATTTATGACCAGTCTCCTGCATACTTTAAATTGCCTCTAGAATACTTACAATACTGAATGTGATGTGTCTTAGGGTTTCCATTGCTTAGATAAAATGTCATGATCGCAAGCAACTTAGGGAGGAAAGTACTTATTTCCTCTCATAATTCTCAAAGAAGTCCAGGAGGCAGAGGCCATGGAGGAATGATGCTTGCTGGCTTGTTCCGCATGACTTGCCCAGCCTATCTATCTAACTGTCTGTCTATCTTCTTCCTTCCTTCCTTTCTTTCTTCCTTTTAATAGAAGAAATAATGTATTGAGGACTTACAGTTTCAGAGCATAAGTTGGTTAAGTCCATGATTATGAGGCAGGCATGGTACTGGAGCAGTAGTTGGGAGGTCATATCTTAATCACAAGCAGGAGGCAGGCATGGGGGAATGCAGCATTAACTGGGAATAGTGTGGGCTTTTGAAGCCTCAAAGCCTTCCCACAGTGACACACCATCTCCAACAAGGCCATACCTCCTAAACCTTTCCAAACACTTCTACCAGCTATGGACTAAGCACTCAAATGTAAGAGCTTGTCAGGCCAATCTCATTCAAATGATTACATGCCACTACATGGTCCCTATGGCCTTGTAGCCACATCAAAATGCAGAACGCACTTAGTCCAATGTCAAAAGTCCCTGGAGTCTTTGACATCTCAACACTGTTTCAAAATTTAAAGCCTCTTCTAAGACTCAAGGCAATCTTTTAGTAGTAGCCCCCCTTCCCCTGGTAAAAGCAAAATTCAAACGGCATACGTCTAACATGCAACAGCACAGAACATACAATGCCATTCCAAAAGGGAAGAAATAGGGTATCTTGAAGGAATACTGGACCAAAGCAAGACTAAAACCCAGCAGGGCAAACTCCAAACCTTATAGCTTAGCTCCATGTCTGATATAGCGCTAAGTCAGATGTCAAGGGCTTACACAACTCTTCTCTTCCAGCTTCACTAACCCCAGGACACTTCTCTTCTTTGTGCTGGTTCCATTTCCTCTGTGCCATCTCCTTGGCAGGAGTCCCACAGCTCTGGCATCTCTAACATCTTGAGCTCTCCAGCTCAACCCAGCTGTTACTTTTACAGCTTCAGGAAATGGCCTCCTCAGGCCTCCTTGCAGGGACTCCCCTGCCACGTGCCTGGCCTCAGTGGCTTTTCTTAATCCCAGAGGAAGATTCCACAGCCCCTTCACCCCTGTATCCTTCGTGACTCTAGTGCCGGAACCCTGTGGCCAATGCTGCCAGGTTAAGCTGCCCACTTGGCATGGAATCTGGCCCCCTCCTTGAATTACATTTGCATAAGCTTTGCTTTGATGCATTAGCTGGACAAGCCCCACCCACCCCAGGGCACCACTCCCTTTTATTCCATTCCCTATCAGGCCTTTCTTTAAACTTCTCATCTCTTTGAGCACAAGACAGCCTGCTTCCACGTGCCCAGTGGGCACAAACAACAGTGGGCTGAGACCTCTCAAATTAATTACTGATCAAGAAAATGCCCCACAGACGTGCCCACAGGCCACTCTGATAAAGGCATTTTCTCACTTAGAGTTTACTCTTCCCAGATATGTCTATGTTTGTGGCAAGTTGACAAAAAACAACCAGCACTCAGTGTAAATGTTCCATGAATACTTGTCATACTCTATTGTTCAGGAAATTATGACAAGGAAAATATACATGCTCAGTACAGTTCAGTGAAACATATTCAAAACACATATTTTTGAATCAAAGTTGTCTGAATCCCTTGATGTACAACCTACAGATATGGGGAGTAAGTAAATATACAATCAACTAAGCTAGACTACCAGAACATCACTTTTACCAACCATAACTTGATATTATATGATTCTGCTTCTTGTTTTTATATGTTATAGAGAAGTCATATCTCTGAGTCATTATAAACGGATATTGATAATTATTTAAAAGTTTACAAAACAGGAGTCATTAGAGATAACTGTATTAGTTACTTTTGTTTCTATGAAAAAAATATCATGACCAAAAACAACTAAAGGAAGAAAGGGTTTATTTCAGCTCATGATTCCAGAGGGATAGAGTCCACAGCGAGGGAAAATGTATGACAATCAACAGAAGAAGCAGGAAGCTGGCTTACCACATTTTCACCCGCACACAAGAAGCAGAGGAAGTGAGCAGGAAGTGACTGATGTACTTCCTCCAGCAGGGCTACACTTCCCCAGGTTCCAAAACATCCCCAAATTGATGCCATCAACTTAGACCAAATGTTCAAACATATGAGCCTACATTCTCATTCAAACCAGCTGATCTAGGACAGTAACAAAGAATACAACAATTCTGTAGGCACTTTTATTTTCTCAAGAGAATATAACCGTCTGGTCCTCCAAGAGAGTCCTTTGCAGAGTCTAGGTAAGCCAGTCCTTCAAAATTTCTGCTTCACAGAAAAGTCGCAGCTATTCTGGGCCAGTAGACTGAAGATTTGATGCCCTAACGACACAGAGAAACCTCTGGTGATTGTCCACGCAGTCAGCTGTAGTTCTGGAAGCTGTTTGCTCTATGTTTCCTACATACTTAGGTAATATTTCCTTTTCATGTGTCTGATGAGGTTGAAGATTAGATAGTCATGATCTTACTACAATTAAGCTTAAGACAATAATTTATGTCAAAAAAGATGTTTTAAGGTCTAGATAGATGTTTTTATGTTGATAGATACAAACTATGATAAGAAAGTGATTTAGGTACAGAACTTAGGACTCACCAGCATAGGATGGATAAATAGTGGAATCTTGCTAAATACAAATAGACTGCACATTGTAAATGTAATTTTTAGATGATAATTCTGATAATTATTCTTTTTTAAATTAATTTTTTTATTTTTTATATTAATTAGTTTATTCACTTTGTATCCCAGTTGTAGCCTCCTCCCTCCTCTCCTCCCAATCCCGCCCTTCCTTCCTCATCTCTTCCTATGCCCCTATCCAAGTCCATGGATAGGGAGGTCCTCTTCCCCTTCCATCTGACCCTAGCTTATAAGGTCTCATCAGAACTGGCTTCATTGTCCCCCTCTGTGGCCTGGCAAGGCTACTCTCCCATCAGGAGGCAGTCAAAGAGCTAGCCACTGAGTTCATGTCAGAGACAGTCCCTGTTCCCCTTACTAGGGTACCTACTTGGATACTGAGATGCCATGGACTACATCTGAGCAGGGGTTCTAGGTTATATCCATGAATGGTCCTTGGTTAGAATATAAGTCTCAGAAAAGATCCCTGTGCCCAGATATTTTGGTTCTGTTGCTATGCGTTTGGAGCTCCAGTCCTCTCCAGGTCTTACTGTCTTCCCCTTCTTTCCTAAGATTCCCTGCACTCTGCCCAAAGTTTGTTTATGAGTCTCAGTATCTGGGTAGAGTCTTTCAGAGGCCCTCTGTGGTAGGCTCCTGTTCTGTTTCCTGTTTTCTCCTTCTTCCAATGTCTGTCCTATTTGCCTTTCTGAGTGAGGATTGATCATCTTATCCATGGCCCTCCTTCTAGCTCCCCTTCTTTAGGTGTACAGATTTTTGTAGGTTTATCCTATATTATATGTCTAGTATCCACTTAAAAGTGAGTATATACCATGTGTGTCTTTCTGTTTCTGGGATACCTCACTAAGGATGATCTTTTCTAGTTCCCACCATTTGCCTGCAAATTTCATGATTTCCTTGTTTTTAATTGCTGAGTAGTATTCCATTGTGTAAATGTACAATTTCTTTATCCATTCTTCTGTTAAGGGACATCTGGGTTGTTTTCAGGTTATGGCTATTATAAATAAAGCTGTTATGAACATGGTTGAATAAATGTCCTTGTTGTATACTTGAACATAAAACCAGACACACTAAATCGGTTAGAAGAAAAAGTGAGGAAGAGCCTAGAACTCATTGGTACAGGTGATAACTTCCTGAACAGAACACCAACAGCACAGGCTCTAAGATCAACAATCAATAAGTGGAACCTCATGAAACTGGTTTCTTTACTGTATCTGTTTTCATTCAATAACCATGTCCTGAAGCAGGAGTTATTTTTCTTAACTCTCTTACAACTTTCTGAGGATTCCAAAGATTGTTTGCTATGTGTTATAGTTATTAGTATTATATTAAAAATAGAAATTGAACATTTAAGGTGTTTTTAATTGCTGTTTTATGTGTATGGCTCATTTTTGCCCACATGTATGTTTGTGTAACGTGCATGCCAGGTGTGTCAGAAACAAAACCTGTGGAACTGGAGTGACAGATGTCTGGGAGCTGGAAGAGTAGCCAGTGCTCTTAAGTGCTGAGCCATCTCTCTTGTTTTTTAAAGAACACTTTACTGAGTAAGAGCAGTGGACTGGGTAGTATCTAGAATATTGCCTTGGACTACTCTTTAATCCTTTTTTTTTTTTTTTTTAAAAAATTCCTCACCAGGTGGCCCACATCTATATTCCCAGCACTCTGAGGGGCAGAGGAAGGTAGATTTCTGAGTTTGAGGCCAGCCTGGTCTATAAAGTAAATCCAGAACAGCCAAGGTTACACAGAGAAACCCTGTCTCAAAAAAAAAAACAAACCCAAAATCAAACAAACAAAAAGCTTCCTCTTTTTAGTAGAATACATGCCTCCCAAAATCTATTATGTTATTAACTGAAGTGTTAAGAAAGTCACAGTGACTGTTCCCCCAATCATGAAAAAGTGTAGGGTTTGTTAGATGCTAGTGTAAGAGTTCTGTAAGGAAGATCACCACATCCAGGGATGCCTAACCTGTAGGCTGACGTGAATGGATAAAGTACTAAGGTAAGCTTCAGAAGAAAGGCCTGGAGACTTGTCAGTGCCTTGACTGTCCATAGTTTGTTCTAAGACTCTAGGACAATGCTGATCAAGACTTTTCTAACATGGTTTTCTTTCCTTCCTTCCTTCCTTCCTTCCTTCCTTCCTTCCTTCCTTCCTTCCTTCCTTCCTTCTTTCCTTTCTTTCTTTCTTTCTTTCTTTCTTTCTTTCTTTCTTTTTTTCTTTCTTTCTTCTTGGGAGGGTTCTTTGTTTCACTATATAGCCCTGTCTGTCCTAGAATTTGTTCTATCGACCAGAATGGCCTCTAACTCAGAGATCTGCCTGCCTCTGCTTTCCTAGTGCTGGGATTAAAGGTGTGAGCCATCACCATCCAGCTGACATGGTTTTCTAGAGTGCTGAATATTGGCAATGCTCTACCTGATCTACCTGTCTCATGGGCTCCTTTATTCTGTCTCCAGCCTTGTCTTTCAGTTGAGTGGCTCCTCCTAGACCAGTGACCCAAAAGTGGGCATGTGTGTCCTGATTACCCATGGAGCTTCATAAGGATGCAAAGCCCTGCTCCTTAGCGGCTCCACTTCATGCGCATAATGAAGTATGTTCCACAATTGTTGTCTTTTAAAACATTTTCCCTCTATAAACTTTATGTTCCTCCTCCTTGTAACTCGGGTTCTTTCAACATAATCTTGACCACTGTGCTTTTAGTGCTCATATTTCTATTTCTGGCTTTTTTTTTTTTTTCATGGCTCCATTGTCTCTGTTTGGAACATTGTTTGGAATAAGCAAATTTTCTTGTTGGTTCATTATACTTTGGCATCCTCTCTTGACCTTCTCATTTAAGGGTTACTAATTATAAACTAATCAGAATGATTTTCAGTCAGCACTGACAGATAATTTTTGTTTTCCTCAATGTTGGCCTGAAGGTTCTACTATAGGCCATTTTGTCTTTAACTTTTTTTTCTCATTGCTGTGACAAATACCTGCCTAGAAGCCAACTTAAAGAAGTTGGTTTGAGAAGTAGTTCATCATGGAAGGTGTGGCAGTTTGAATGGGAATGGCGCCTATAGGCTGTATCTTTAAGGGCTTGGCCCCCTTGTTGGTGGAACTGTTTGAGGAGGATTAGGAGGTATGACCTGTTGAAGAAGGTCACTCACTACAGGTGGGTTTCGAGGTTTCAAAAGTCCATGGCCATTCCCAGTTAGCTCTCTCTTTCTCTGCCTCCTGCTTCTGGATCTGATGTGAGCACTCAGTTACTGTTCCAATGCCGTGCCTGCCTGTCTGCTGCCATGTTCCCTGCTGTGGTCATGGGCTCCAACCCTCTAAAACCATGCGATCTCAAATTAAGAGCTTTCTTCTGTAAGTCATGTGTCTTATCACAGTAATAAAAAGGTAACTAAGGCAGGAAGGAAGGCATGGCAGCTAGTGGGAGGGAAGATTTATTTTGTCTTGTTCTTTGGAAGGCATAGTCCACCATTGCTTGGCTTCCATGTGACTCTGCAGAACAAAATGGAAGCAAACACATGGGAGAGAAAAAGCTGTTGACTTCATGGCCGACCAGGAAACTGACAATAATATATTCTCAAGGACCAGCTTCCAGTACCATGTTTCCTTCACCTAGCAGCTACCTCCAAAAGTTTCCATAATCCCCTCAAAAACACCGCCATCTGGGAATCAAGCACTCCAAATATGAGCCTGCGAGAGACAATTCATATTCCATTCATACCATAAGACAATACTTCTTTCATCAGATATGTGGGTGAATGTGATAGTTAAGATTTCTTAGCCACACGATAGCAAATCTTTTTTTTTTAAATAATGTATTTAATTTTTATGTGCATTAGTGTAAAGGTGTCAGATCCCTTGGAACTGGAGTTATAGACAGTTGTGAACTGCCATGTGGGTGCTGGGAATTGAACCTGAATCCTTTAGAACAGCCAGTGTTCTTAACCACTGGGCCATCTTTCCAGCCCCAAAGGTGCATTTATTTATTATGTATATAGTGTTCTGCCTGCATGCACGCCTACACACCAGAAGTGGGCACCAGTTCTGATTATGGATGGTTGCGAGCCACCATGCAGTTGCTGGGAATTGAACTCAGGACCTCTGGAAGAGCAGACAGTTTTCTTAACCTCTGAGCCATCTCTCCAGTCATAACAAAAATTTTTTATAATCTTCTATCAGATTCCTCATGAAAACTTGTAGAGAGTAGTTAATTTTATATTGTACGAACCTAGATTTTACAGATACAGACTCAGCTTTCTTTGTAGCTCAGTGGCTGAGTACTTGCCTTGCATGCATAAGACCCTAGCTTCAACCCCAACAAGTTTCTTAGTCCTTTGCTCTGCTGCCTCTATTCTAATGTGTGTCTCTTGTCTCTTGCAAAGCAGCAGAGATGAGTGTGCCTCATGTTATCTGTCAAGCTATAAGAAATCTCTCACACACAGGGAAGCTTCGCGATCAGCAATTCCCCAGATATGTTCTGACAGGCCTCCCCCCAGACTGTTCCTGTGTAACAAAGATAAACTTCTCTCTTGTTTCACCATCTCAGTCAAAATTTATATCATAAGAGATGAATGTGATATCTAATTAATGCATCTTTAAATTTTAGCATACATTCCGAATGTAAGACAATCTCAAGCTCATTCATACTTCTACACATATTACTTACATAAATGCAATGTCAAATCAGCATGCATCGAAAATTTAACATTCATACTTGACTTAACAAAAGTCAAGTTAATCAATACCACTACACACATTGGGCACCAAAGAGTACGGCTTTACGCTTAGGCATATAATCAAAAATTCCTACATTTTAAAAACCCAGAGCTAGAGAGGGATGGCTCAGTGGTTAAGATATCTGGATGTTCTTCCAAAGGACCTAGGTTTGCTTCCCAGCACACACATGGTGGCTTATAAAGGTCTGTAACTCCAGTCATAGGGTATCCAATACTCTCTCTCTCTCTCTGTGGGCATTAGGAATGTATATGCCACACAGCTATATATTCAGTCAAAAACACTCATACACATAAAAATAATGAATAAAATGTAGAAAAACAAAACCACTGGCTTCCTAGTCCTCTCTCTCTCTCTCTCTCTCACACACACACACACACACACACACACACACACACACACACACTTTCCTTAATCCTTACTACAGGGTCATGAATATATACCCACTTTCACAGATATGGGAACGGGGCTTCCCAGGGCTTAGGTCACATAACCCCGCCACACTGTCAGGTAGTGCGTAGGTTACCATCTGAGGCCTTGCTCCACCTGAGGCTCAGCCTGGCATCACCAGTCTGAGCTGTCGCCTTCCAGCCCCTTTCCCATCATTCCCACTGATGCTGAGCACGCTGGTTGGTACAGAGGGCTGTGCTGTCGCCCTGGTGGCAGTGTCACAGAACCCAGACTGCAGCATACATCGGCAGATCACCTGGGTCCTTTGCCTTTTCCTGGAGGAAACCCCTTATGCTCACAGGTGCTCTGGAGCAAGGCTTTTGGGACACGCCTCTGAAAGGCGAGTTTCTGTCACTGGGTTCTCTTAGCCTCAGAAAGCAGGAAGTAGAGGAAGAGTCAGCCCCACAATCTAAAGACAAATGGAAAAACAAGCAAACAAATAAATGGTAAAAAAAAAAAAACTCATAGTTTTGACACTCTTTCAGTCTCAGCTTCACAGATGATACAGCGCTGTTTGCTGTGCTCTGCGGAAGGAAGGCCATGCCAAGATATAGAAGGAGGGAATGAGAAAATACGGCCATTGAAACCTGGGGCAAAGGAGAGAATTACTAAGTAATATAGAAGGCTGAAAGTGTTTGAATCAGTAACGAAAGTAAACCTATGTAAGTAAATGTTTCTGTTTGTTTGACATACGCAAACAGTAAATATTTTCCAAGTGAATTTGGTCTCTAAGACATGTTTTAAGGCAAATGTAATCAAATTGTATAACCATTAACATATAGACACATATATGATATGTGATATAAGATATATGATAAATATAATATATACTGTATAAAATATAAATATAATATATATATGCTTGGCATGCTTAGACATCTGGATTTAATCTCTAGTTTTGGGTATGGATCTATATTAAAGCCATTTGGATGAATATCAACAACAAAAAAAAAGTTAAAAGTAACAATGACATACTCAGGAACAACATTCTGAAGGAGCTTTCCTAGCTTGAACGGTAGGATTGTTGACAGAATTCAGTCCCTTGAACTCTGTAAACAGTTAGGGTAAATTTCGAATGATTCTTTTATGTAAATTTTAATTTTTGTTCATCTCTCAATTTCACTTTTCTTCAAACTTTATTTTCAAGGAGACATAAACTTCAGGGCAGTCCCCACTCTCTCTCTCCCCTTTGCTCATCCTTCCCCATCATGTGCACCCTCCAGACTGTGTTTCAGGGTGCCCTGTCTTCCCTGCGTTGCTCTCTTATATGTCATGGCTCAGATATCGGGTCACTGTGACCAACCACACATGCCTCTACCAACTGTCTCCTAACAGGTTGCGGCTGCCTTGGGCTCAAACCAAAGGTGAACCTGGAACCAGCATTCTCCCCTCCTAACTCCTCCTGCTGTGGAATCATGAGGCTGTGTGGGTAAAACAGATTTTTATTCCAAAGAGTAGACTAAATAAATGGACTTACCATGTGGGAGTGAATTGGAGGGCCAATTGTGTGTTAAAGTCAGCCTTACTCAAAGGAGATTAAAAAAAAAAACAAAAAACCCCAGCTGACTGAAGAGCCAGGTGGGTGGAAAGCTGGCTTTAGCCTGAGTGTAGAGTGGTGCCTGCTGCTCCAAACTGAGCTCCTAAGACCCTTCAGCCTGATGGCTTCCGCCTTTTCTTTTTGCCCAGTGTACAGCTTTCAAAAGTCAAGTTTTCTTTTGTTTGAGACAGAGGTGCTCTATGTCGTCCTGGCTGTCCTGGAACTTACTCTGTAGACCAGAACTCACAGAGATCTGCCTACTTCTGCCTCTGCCTCCTGAGTGCTAAAATTAAGGGAGAGGGAGTGCACCACCATTGCCTGGCCCAAGTGGCAGTTTTTAAAGACAGCCAGGCTTCTGCAAAGAAATATTCTTCTAAGTACGATGAAGACTGCTCACTGGTGGTACCAAACTTTCATTTCCTTCTATTTCCAGACCGTGGTAATAGTCTCACGGGAACAATGAAAGGGGGTTCTGTTGGCCGGTGTGTTCCTTCATCCACTGCAACACAAAGGACCTGGCGGAAGCTCTGTCCTGCCCTTAAATCCACAGGTGCCCCTCAGGACCAGCCCAAATAGGTGGCGGCTTGGTGAAGGCTGATGGTCTTATGCAAGCAGAGGTCACTCTCCCAGGCATCTGGGAAACTGAGGTTCAAGTGAAAAACTTTCTACAACTAATTTGGACTGTGCTGTGTGGACAGGCTGTTGACTACTCGATAAGAGACCAAAGCAGAACTGCCCCCAGGCTTTCCTTTCTTCATCAGTGCCCCTCCAGGAAGGGCAGTTTTGCCCTCCAGGAGATACTTGGCAGTATTTGAAGGCAGTTTTGGTTGTCACATGGACAGAAAGGAGAGGAGACAATAATGGGACTGACATGTAGTGGGTAGGAGCCGTGGCAGAGTTAAGCATCCTACAGTGCCCATGGCAAGACCCACAGCCACATGCCTTCTTCAAATACTTCAAATACTGCTGGTGCTACTATTTAGTTAAACCCTGCTCTAAATACTTGGGGATAAGATGGGATTTTACTTCCTCTGTGACTAGCACCCACCATGATGTTGTCCTCATGTCACTCCTCAATTTAAAGTTTTTAAAAAAGAATCAGCTGATGTTTTGGTTACTTTTTCTGCTGCTATGATAAAATATCCTGCCAAAAGCAACTTAAAGGAGTTAGGGTTTCTTCTAGCTTGCATTTCAAGGTACAGCCTGTCACATCCAGGAAGTCAAGGCAGCAGGACCTCGAAGCAGCCGGTTGCTTTGCATCTGCAGTCAAGAAGCAGAGAGAGAAATGCTGAGAAGATAGTGCTTTAGCTTGCGGGCTCCATCTTACACAAGCCATGATTGTGGGCTCAGGGAATGGCCCACCCACAGTCAAGATGGCTCTGCCCACACATTTAATGTATTCAAGATTCTCCTCAACAGGGCACCCAGGGACCCACCTCCCAAGCCATTCTAGGCTCTGTCATGTTGACAATTAACACTGGCCATCATAGCTGGTTTTCCTATAAATTACCCAGAAGAAACAGATTATTCTGAGTAGCAGTAGCATTGCCGGATGACTAGATAAAGGAGACTTTATCTCATTACTGTCCCTGCTTTCCAAAAAGAAAATCAAGACTTGGGACAATTAAGGAAGTTACGAATACACAGAAAACCTTAAAGCACAGAAGCAGGACTCAATACAGACTCTCTAGTCTAGATGTCTCCTTGAAGAAACCAGCTGTACAATTCATTGTCATGCCTAGGATTCTTGTTTTCCCCATAAGTATGTCTCAATCTTTCTGACACAGCTCTTTTTTTAAATAAATAGAACTGTGTCATTATGGTCACTCAGCATTTGAACTCAATTTGGTAGATGTATTTTAAAGCACACGGGCTTAACTCTCTAAAAAACAAAAACAGAGACAAATCCCCCAAAATGTTCTTTATACATGTCAAATGTAAAGAAATATTCATTTATTGGAATTCCAAGATATACACATATATAAGTGGCAGAAGCAGTTAAATTAGAAGGCTTAAAAAGCTGGAGAGAGCTTGTGGTGCCCACTTTGCAACTTTCTAACAGTACATTCAGCATAACTTTATACTGAATTTTTGTAATTGTTTTGCCTGCCTCTTTCACTGTCCCCTCTATCTGTTTCTACTACTAAAAGAGAAACCTAAACAGCTTAGAACACCCATCTGGCGGCCCTCAGTTCTGGAAGCAGAGAGTGCAGTTCAGTCATGCGTAACTGGCTTCTTGGTTCGGGGCACCTCAAGCCTCAGCTGGTGGCATTAGCCAGGCACAATTCTTGTCTGGAAGCTTTGAGAGAAAGTCTACTGAAGCTCATCCTTGACATCTGCCCTTTTGCTGGTTGTTGGCTAGGACTGTTCTGGCACCTGTTCCCAGCCAGGTGCCACCCCACCCCCATCCCTGGTGATAATCCATGGCACACTGGATATTCCCAGGAAGTACCCAGCACACCTTAAGAGCTCACTTCACCATGCTCACAGAGGACTGTCTCTCTATCTTACGTGCATCTGCAAAATCGCACAGAGCAGCACCTAGATGCCTATCTCACTGGATAACTGGTGGGCATATGTGTAACCCCAGGGGGGCAGAAATCTTAGAGGCTACTTAGGATTCTGTGTAGAGTTCTATGCTCCTCCAGTACCCAAAGGATACAAATGGTCACCGAACAAAAGTGGCTTAAAGGAAGACAGGTGAAACCAGGAATGAAGTTCCAGATAATGACAGCTAAGAAAGAGAAAAAGATCCGAACAGACGTGTTGTCCAGGATGCCTTTGGGCTGCTCACTGCCCTACCCTCTTGCTTTGCTCAGAGTCTGAGAGACACACTGTAGCGATACAGCTTTAGTTGACTAAAGGGAGCCAAGAGAAAGAGAATTCCTGCCCCAGAAAGGACCAAAGAGAACAACTGTGGAATGACATCTTTTGCCTGGAATAAGAGGTGCGTTAGCTGGGTACCCGTGGCTAGACTGCTAGCTCACTTAGATGGAGCCCTACCACCCCAGCAAGCAAGGCTCCTGGCTCAGAAGGCACACTTTAAAAGTAACCGCCGATGGATGCTTTTAACGTGAATGCTATTATTCAATGTGTCCCTTCCGGAAGCCAAGCGTTCAGACGAGGCCACTCCCTGTAATCCAGTGTGTCTGTTGCGCCCGCAACAGCCAGAACATTCAACAGGTGGCCAATGGGCAGGTCCCTTGCTTTCCCGCTGGGGAACGTGGCTTTGTGGTAGCTTGTACAGGAAAAGCACAACCCTGGGCTCAAGCATCAAAGCAAATCCCCAAACCCAACAAACAAAACAACAGCTGTCCATTTAGGTCATACAGGATAAATTCGAGCCAAATCACAGTGAAGGTATTTGTAAAAAGCACTGAGCTTGGTGTGCGTGTTAGAGTACACCTCCTACCAAAGCAGTCTAGAAAACACAGTCAGGGTTCCTTGGAGGACCGAATTTTGTTTTCTGTAGAAAGCAAGGCTGTTTCCCCGGGCTCCCGGAGCACCCCTAACCACGAGCCCTGGCAAGAGCCAAGCAGTCTGTAGGTCTGGGCACGCCCCCGCCTTTATAGCGGATTTCGGAGAGAGCCTTCCAAACTGGCTCTACGCCAGGGGTCCGGAGCCTGCCCCGCCCCACCCCGTCGCCACCTGCCGAGATGGGCGCCCCGCCCACATCCGAACGTCACTGGGCTTCGGGCCGCGCCGGGTCGGGCTCCGGGGATTGGTCAGTGCTCGTGACGTCACGAACCGGGGCGGCCCCGGGCTGGCGGGGCCCCGGGGTGCTCGGGCTTCTTTTCAAGGCGGGCGGTGGGGGTGGGGGCGGGGCGGAGGCGGAGCGGGCGCTGTAAACAGACCCGGGAGCCGCGAGCCCCGGAGGAGGCGCGGGCGGCGCCGCCATGGACTTCCAGCAGCTGGCAGATGTCGCGGAGAAGTGGTGTTCCAGCACACCCTTCGAGCTCATCGCCGCCGAGGAGACCGAGCGCAGGATGGACTTCTACGCCGACCCGGGCGTCTCCTTCTACGTGCTGTGTCCGGACAACGGCTGTGGCGACAGTTTTGTGAGTACCTAGGGAGGGCGCGCTCCGCTTCGCCCTAGCTCCTCCAGGGTGGTCGGATGGGGCGGGTGGCGGTGGCAGGGCGCCCGGGGGCCCCAGAGGTGTGGCGACCTCCCGGATCATCCCGTGCCCGGCGCGTAGCTCAGAGCATCCCAGGGGAGTCCCTGTGTGGCACCCGCAGGGCGGGGCCCGTAACCCCTGCGGCAGGATCCGAGGTCCGGTCCAGAGGCTGTGTCCGTCCTCCTCGGGGTCTCAGATACAACTCTGCAGCCGCTCCTTCCGGCGGGGTCCCCGCCCCAGCCTGCGACTCCCTCGGAAGGACACAAAGCCTCTGTCCACACCCGCAATGCTAGATCTTTTGGACCCTCTTTGCGGAATGACGCCCTGGAGCTTGAAAAATGCACGCGCTTTCACGCGCGCGCTTGTTCACGGGGGCACGCCTATCCCGAGTGCCCTGCTTCCTTAGCTCCTCAGTGAGCAAGTGTTGTGTAGCCCGTGCAGATTCTGGCCTGCCATGAGGCTACTGTGGTTACACCGAGGCCTTTCCGCTTTTCCAGAGGAAGAACCCACACACCCCGACCCAGAGGGACCAGAACCAGAAACTATGGTGGTCAAACCTTTGGCCCGGATCCCTCCCACTAGAGATTCCGGCGCCGACAGTTTTAGGAAGGGGATGTGGAGAGCAAAAGGTTGTGATGGGAGGCGTGGAGGCAGGACGGGGATGGCGCGCCAGGGACTGTTTGTAAGCACTATAAATAATAGTCCCCAAACGTAAGATGGAGGCAGCTGGGGAGGAGGGTTATCCTGTGGTCGTTGGCCTGAGGCTGGAGCAGGCGGTGCTGCTGCTGCTGCTGCTGCGGGAGGTGGGGCCGTGCATCGATGGCCCTGGCTCATTAGGGGGGTGACAAAGCGGACAGCCCTCCATCCCGTCACCACACCCCATCCGAATCTATGGGAAGTTCAGCTTCGGATCCCTGAGACTGGACAGGTGTAGCCAGTGCACATCTGGCATGAAATATGCTCCTGGCTTTCGATGGCTCTTGGGTTCTGCCCGCTTGTCTTCCCTTGAGTTGCCGCTCCACAAAATTAGTTTACTAAGACCAGATCTCTGGCAGTCCTTGAGGTACACCGAGCAGTCAAAGGCACAGCAAGGGTCCTGCAGAGTTAAAGTCCAGACACCTGGTGTACCCCACCGTCTTTGTGAAAAAAAAAAAAAAAAAAAAAAAAAAGCTTACCTGGACCTAAGGATGGAGCCGGGTGCTTGTGTAGTGTGTGCCAAATCTTGGATTGGACCCCCAACACTGTAGAGGTGAGGGACACAAGTCTGTAATCCCTACACCTTCCTGGTGAGTTCCAAGTCAGCCTAAGATCCTGAGACTATTTCAAAACTACTGCCTCAGCACAGAACAGTTTTCACGATGGGGACAGGTAGGGTATTGAGCCATGTAAGCACAGATCAGCTCTTAATACGAGCATAGTGTGGGCTGACCAGTGAATGGAGGAGATAAGGAAAGTAGAAGATAATTCTTTGGACACACTAGAACTTTCTCAAAGTTTCTGGAGGCAAATTACCATCCATAGGTTTTTCTTAGCCAAACCATCCTGTAAAATGAATTAAGGGTTCTATTAATCTTAATTAATGTTGGTTACTAATACGGCAAAAGTTATTCCTTAACCCACTATTACATAAAAAAAGACACAGAAACCTGTTAGATTTTTGATAAGCCTTAATGCACTGGAGCTGGGCAGACAGTAACTCTCTTAGCTATATTGTCTGTTTCCCAGCCCCCACCCCAAAATAAAACATAAATACTTTCATGTGTTCCATTCGGGCTGCTCCTCTCCACCAGGGCAGTTCATCACCATGTCCTCTACCTCTTCTTTCTCTCTCCTAGTGGTCCTTCTGCTACCCACAAGCTGGCAAACCTTAGCTCTGCCTACCTCTCTTATGCACAGTCCAGGCTGTAGGCAACTTTATTTAGCCAATCATGGATAATTTGGGAGACAAAGTTTACACAACATCATTTTGGATACTTGACGATTTGCTTGTAGAACAGTAAGAATCTTGTGGGGGGGGCACACAATTAATGTTTGAATACATAGTAGCTCCAGATGAGCCCCGACACCTTCCCTCCATTCAGATAGATTCCAGACCTAATGCCAAAACCCTAACTTCCACTCTTCCCTGCTCCCTGTGTCTAAATCATCCCAGTTCTTCCAGCCTTGTGGGTAAAGCCATGCCCTCTTGATTTCCTCCCTGCCTGTGAGGGCACTTAGGGGTGAACCTTCATGTGTTTCATCTCTTACCGTACACAGCCGCCTCCACCAGCATCTCTCTAAAGTAGCTAAAATATGATCTGTAGCTGCGTGTGGTTGTAATCCCAGCACTCAGAAGGCAGGAGCAGCGGGATCTCAAGCCTTTACCTGTCTCCTGCCGCTTCTAAGTTCCGACTACACAGGCACTTCCTGCCGAGGGATCTTAGCACTTGCTGTTCTCTGCCTAGAATGCCCTTGCTGGCCGGCGAGACCCCAGGATCCTGAATTCTACTGTCTGCCCCCAACTGCTGGGGGTTATCAGTTTTTACATGGGTGCTGGGGATCTGAACTCAGGCCTTTGTGCTTGCACAGCAAGCATTTTACCCACTGAGCTGTCCACTCAGCCTTGAAAGATGACTTCTTATTTATTGGGCTTCTATGAGGTAGGTGTTGTACCCATTCTATAGATGAGGAAACTGAGCTTAGTATGTAAGAGACTCTGATAGACCGGGTATCTGTTGCCTCACTGAAAAGTGGCTCATGGTAGCTCCAGAGGCTCAAGAACAAAGATCCTTTGGATCGACATTCCACTGGGCAGCTCCTGGGTTCCTTGTTGACTGTTCACACTCAGGCCACCTGCCAATGTAGCTGCTTTCCAAACTGCCCACCATGCTGTGGGTTGTGGCTTTGCAAGTGACAGGAAGGCTATGCCACCCAGGCAGAGGGGCAGGAACTCAGCGACTGACTGGAAGTTCTCTTCTACCAACTCAGAAGATTTTGAAGGCTGTCAGGCGTGAGAAGGGGATTGTGTGGAGCCATTCAGGACTTGAGAAGCAGAACAGGGGGGAGGGGGCAGGGTTTCATATGCATGTGCACCTGGCACTCAGAAATACAAAGGTTTGTGTCCAGTGGGAGCTCTGGCTGCCCTTCTCACTTGTCCAGTGATTAAAGAGTGCCCCACTCATCACGGTAGAATAGAAGTTAATTTCCCCAGGGAGGGCCCTATTTACCTTATAGTTCTACCTTTTTGACACTCCATCAGAAACATGTTTGGATCCACATTTTTGTGCAGTTTTATTCCCCCAAATCCAAACAAATAATGTCATAGTATTAAGGAAACAATATTCATGAGGGAGTATTGTCTTTGACCAGCTCTTCTATCTCTGCATACTTCTCGTTTGTGAGCATGTCTCTGTGATGTATTTAAACGGAACTGTGTTGTGGTTTCGTGATGGCGTGAAGGAGAAAAAGCATCTCTTTGCCTGTTTTGCTTGCCCCATCCAGAGTGCGATAATCGTACTATAATCCATACTATAATCGCTGTACGAGGAGTCAGATGCACAGTGGCATTTCCTTGTTCCTAGAGGCTGTTGCAGCAAGAACAAAGCTTGTAAATTCAGCCAATCTGAGGAGGGTGAAGTTGGCTGGTATGAGTCCAAATCATTGGGAACAAACAGTTACTGATCAGCTGAAGGATAGGCGGTGTGCAGGCGGACGCCTGTGATCTTCAGACCCCTTCTAACTGCTGTCTGTGACTTTCACACAGCTGAGGCAAGGCTTCCTTAAGCGGTTTGCACAGGGGCTGTTGAAGCCATGCATGCACAGGGGGCACTCTCTGCCTCCTGCTGCCCAGGTAGCCACGGGCAAGTCACTTAGCCTTTTGGGCCTCCATTTCCTCCCTGTCAGAATGCTCAGCACAGTGAGCAGGCTGCCTCAGGTCAGGCCTGCTCTTCCCACTGGGTGTGCAAGGACCTTGGGTGCCACAAGGTGACTCGTGGTTCTTGTGTTCTGCCTGCTCTGTGGACAGACATCAGTTTTAGAGTAAGGTGTAACAATTAGGGCCGGAGAGATGGCTCAGAGGTTAAGAACACTGGCTATTCTTCCAAAGGTCCTAAGTTCAATTCCCCGCAACCACATGGTGGCTCACAACCATTTATAACGAGATCTGGTGCGCAGGCACACATACAGGCAGAACACTATGTAAATAATAAATAAATAAATCTTTAAAAAAAAAAAAAAAGATGGATAGTCCGTGAGGAAAGTGGTTTCAAGACCTTCTTCAGATGCTAAAATCTCAGGCTACTCAGAGCTGTCTTGTGAAATCGTATGCCTTAACTGTCTTAGATGACTTAGGGTGTTCAGTACAGTGGAAATGTGAAGGGAGTAGATCTTGTTCTGTATTGTTCAAGGAGTAATGTGTGCTCTCACCAGCCCACAGCAGCATGTCTAGCCACAGGCCTTGGAGGACAAGAAGAGCTCAGTGGGATTGAGTCATCTTAGTGATCTGATGTCACGTTTTGATGACCAGATCTTGTCATTGCTGTGTAGAAAGCGGAGCACACTCCCTCCCTTATGGGTGACGAGCCTGTGTTGCCATCGCTGGATGAGCTCACACCTGATGTAACAGAAGGAGCCACAGATGGTCTATAATCATAGTGTTCGTGGGGTGTGCAGGGAAGGCCACTGTGGTTCATGGATGCGGTCAGTATTTGAACTGCTTGAGGCCTCTGTGAAAAAAAAATCAGAATCGTAGCCCACCTCCAGTCAAAAACTCTGGGACATGGGCCTGGGAATGTGCACTGTAACAAGCCTCCAGGTGATTGTCGGTGGCTAAGAACCCTGCTCTGCATCACTTCTGGCCTCTGCAACATCTCCTGCCATCACAGGAGGCCTATAGCTCCCCCGGGCTCCATGGAATGTACCCTCTGTACCCAGGGGCAGCTAGTGTTCTTCAGTCTGACACTCCCAGCTAAGCTAGTTCTGTGGCTGCAGCAAGTGTCTCCAGTTCCTGGTATAGTTTGTTTTTCTTTTTTTCTTTTTCTTTTCTTTTTTTTTTTTTTTTTTTTTTTGTCTGGCTTATGTGGGTGTTTGGTTATGTGTGCTTGAAGTAGTTTCCCAGCTGCGGTTAGAGTGGCTGTACCTCATGGCCGAGGGCTTTCAGGCTTCAGCCACCCGTTTGTTCTTGTATGAGATTAACTTCAGACCCTGACTGAAGGCTCTGCCCTCTCGCCTGGCTGTTTGCTCTTTTCTCACCACTGGCTTTATGTTCCTTTTATTATTTTTCTTTCTTCCACTCCCCCTGCCCCCTGCCCCCTACCCCCACACCAAACATTGCAGGCTTACTTCTCAGGCCATCCTGTCTTGTATTCTAACGCTGCAAGATACTTTTAGTTTTGGAAAAAAGTAGTTTAAATAAAATACGTTTTTATTTTTAAAGACAATAGCTGTAAGGTGGTTAGCAGTTGGTAGGTGGTGTCTTTTCGCTTCTCGTGTCCCCTTGGGTCTGTCTGACTCAAGCCCCGTGTCCCTTTATGTCTCCTCGGAGACAGTGATTCAAGTTAAGTTTTTCCAGTTTCTCTAAGATTTATTATTTTATGAGTATGACTCTTTTGCCTGTATGTTTGTATGCATGTGCACTTCATGGCGCCTGGTGCCATGGTGACAGGTACTGGCTCCCCTGGAACTGGAGGTACAGACAATCGTGAGCTATCATGTGGATGCCAGGGATCACACCAGTTCTTCTTTAAGAGAAGCAAGTGCTCTTAATCCCTTAGCCACCTTCGCGGGTTTCTTAATTTTTTTTTTTCTTAAGTGCACAAAACCAATAAGAGTGAGCCGCCGGGTACAGGTAGAACATTAGATGAAGGCTAGTTAGGCAAAAGGCTCCTTCATGGGGTTCGAGTCTTCCTTCTCCAACACATAGGGATAACTACCTCTAGAAGTGGAATTGGGAGATGGTGGGAGAAGAGTGTATTCCTGAGGCTAAAGAAGCCACAAAACACTTAATTGAGCACACTGTACCACTAGGGGTTGGGCACACTGCCATCCTGCTATTGCCTAAATGACACACTTCAATTTACTTTGTAATTTAAAGTCCAAATGCACTTTAAATGAAGAACTCTATATGGTTTTAAAAAGAAGTCTATACGGTTTTATTTATTTACTTTTGGATCTACCTGCTTAGGAATTGATTTCAACCCAAGTGGCCTAGGAGAGCAATCAGAGCAAAGTCTGATTTGTTCATCTTGTGACTACTGTCTGTGGCAGGCAGAAAGCCCAGCTTGTCACACTCTTTCTGCAGGTGCAGAAGGGGAGAAAGGGTGCCCTGTGCCCACTGCTTACAGACAAGGCATGGGCTGCCAGCCAGCACTGCCCACAAACTGATAGGCCTTTAGCTTTTCACTCTCTACTCACACTGTGCCCAGGGAAGGCAGAGAGACAGTTAAGTGGGGGCCTAGGTGTTCACCTCTTTTCTACCTTGGATTCAAATTTGAAACAGTCTGGAACTTTGCAAACATGGGTGTGAAGGCAAGCACTGTGCCTTGATGTTCTTGCTGCGTCTCTATTGGCTGAGAATAGGGAAGACAATGAATGGAGGAGTGCTCTGTATGGCTAGCCTTCTGCCCTGCGAAGGAGTGGTTACAGGAGCGAGATCTCAGCGGGCTCCACGGTGCTGGGTCAGTGATGGGGAAGGGTCTGAGAAGCTCTCCTATGGCTTAGTGAGGTGGGGGGGAGGAGCCTGCTGGAATTACAGCATCTGGGTGGATCGGAAAGGCGCTCTCACATCTGTGACACAGACAACTGGAGTATGGAGATGACGCGTCAGCCCCTACTTATCCTCACTTAGACCCCAGCTGTGTCGGAAGTCTGCACAGCTCTTCTTAGACATCCTGCAGTGAGAAGGAAAGTGACGAGATGTGCTCATTGTGTGGCAAACTGACTTTCTAGAATGATATTCTGCTCACGTACATGAATAGCAGCAGGCAGGGGATGGACCTCTTAGGCCCCTTTGGCCCATCTCTGACTAGGTCTTGTCTCCTGCCTAGCCCCTGACTCCTCCCATCCATTAAACTTCTTCCCCTTTTCCAGGCCTCAGCACTCTCTCATCAGCTGAAACCCTAGAGACAGACCCTTGATATTCAATGGGGTACTTCATGTTCCTGGCTGATTGGGTTGGTTCTGCAGAATTAGAGCTTCCTCATCTAGACCTCAGAAATCTGTGACTCTGGCTTATTCTAGATCTCAGACCATTATGGGAAAACTTGCTTTAATTTTAAAGACAGGATAATGTGGATTTCCTCACATAAACATTCCCCAGACTCATTGGCAACAACAGACCTGGACCCCACGCTGCTCTGCTCACGTGCCAAGCTGATTAGCGATGCTCGGGCAGGACGCCCACCTAATGTGCCGAGGGCACAAGAACCCTGAGCAGGACCAGCCGTCCTAAGGGCTTTGCATACTCTCCTAAGTTCATTCCATTCTGAAGACATTCACCAACACCCCCATTCAAGGGCCAATCTGCAGAGGGAACACCTTGTTCCAAGTTTATGACTACAAACTAGTTAATTAATTCTTCAGCTGTAGCTGCAGGCGAAGTTATGGAATCAGAAAGGCAAAGGCTCTGGCTTCTCCCTTCTCTTTTAAAGACACCCCACACACCTGCTGGGGAAGGTGGGCAGGTGTGAGACCTATGGGCCTCACAGGTGAGACTGGGAGCACAGAGCTTGGGGACGCTCTGTGGATCTGATATAGAACTCAGATGTCAAATTCTGTGGATTTGACATTTTCTGATCCCATTTTCTGATGAAGAATGAGTGGATGATTTCACTCTGTAGTGGAGGCTGACTTTGAATGCGGGATTCTTTAAGACTCTCGGGTCAATGACTTGTGCTCTCTGTTTTCTCCTTGCCCTCTCGGGCCGCAGCACGTGTGGAGCGAGAGCGAGGACTGCCTGCCCTTCTTGCAGCTGGCACAGGATTACATCTCTTCTTGCGGCAAGAAGACGCTCCATGAAGTCTTGGAAAAAGTCTTCAAGTCCTTCAGACCTGTAGGTGCTGCACGGCTTCCGAAACCACCCTGTATCCCTCCATAACTGCACCTCCATGGCAGGGATGGTTGGGAAAGTGGGCAGACCCAGATCCTGTCTGCTTGTCAACCCTGTGGGGTGGGGGTGGGGGGTGCTGAATGCAGCATGATTCTTTGGTGCAGGGTGGATGGCCGTTTCTAGCCTCCATTGAGTTGAGAAGGACAGGTGGAAGGAAACAGAGCCTTTGTGAGACAATGGAGTACAGAGACAAGTTCTCACCCAGGAGACTCCAAATCCACCTGGAAGCATGTTTTGTTTTGGGGTGTTTTTGTTTGCTTGTTTTTATCATACTGGTGTTTACCTCAGAGGGGCATGGCTGGATAAAGGTTGTCCGTTTTTGTGCCTGTGCAGAAGGGTGGCTTTGGACTCCAGTTCTCTTCTCTCAGTTCCCAAACACACTTGCGTAAAGCTTGCCTCCCCTCTTGGAATTTCTGACTGTATATTTGCCTGGCAAGTTGGTCTGCTTTCACACTAGCTGATGAACATGTCAAGGGAGTACTCAGTCCTGCTTTGATGATTCCTTACTTCACTCTGTCTTCCAGGGTCTAGAATCTGCCAGGTCCCTGCTCCAGTTTGCTTCTCTGCCCACTGTGCTTATGCTTCATGCATTCAGTGGTATGCTGTGGAATCTCTGTTTATTTCTCAAATGATTTTCAGCAATGTTTTATACTTCTCTACTAAGGATTTCAAGCTTGTTTTATAGTCCTCTGAGTGCACGGAGGTTGGTTGCATAACAGCTTGTCTGACATTCTAATGTTTCAAGGTTAGGAAGTCTGTTTGGCATCCCTGTGTCTCCTGGCTTGCACTTCTGGTATGCTGAGTTTGTGTGCGGTGCTGTCTAAATTCAGGTTAGTGTGCTTGCCCGTTCATGGACAGGAATAAATGGAGGCCCAAGGTGACAACACATTCTAGAGAGGACTTTTGTTGGCCCTACCAGGACTTAAGAGTCCTGTCAGCCTGAGTGGCTTCCAGTATTTGATTTGCATTTCCCAGGCACTGAAGATGATGATAAGAACAGGCTTCGGATCCTATCTCTTTAGCTCATCTGTGTTCCAGGAATGTGGGCCTTTGGGGGGGGGGGCTCCCTGTCAAAGTGGGGAGCCCTCTGTAGTCTGTTTCCTTAGAGAACCTTGGGCTTTGACCTTATTCTTAGGCCAGTCTGAAAGAACAATATACTTTCTCACTTTCCCTGCCAGGTCAGGCCGACCTTTCTGGCCTCCAAATGCTGCACTCAGGAGGCTACTCCTGTGTCAAATGCTTGAAAATATCTTAGCCATTCTCTGTGAAAGGGTTGGCCTAATCATTCAGTCTACCATTATGAAAAATGGAACTTCAGTGGGTTTTGTCTGGGAGTCTTGAGAAAGATATTTTGGAGTCAGTAATGACCGTGAGGAGGGCCAGGGGGAACGTGTCAGACACAGACTAGCAGGCCTGAAAGCCTAGGGACAGGAGATTGCCTGTGGTCCTATAGCTGCAGGGTTTGGAGTTGGGGATCTAGGCACAGTGAGACGGGAGTCCAGAAGGATATAGGGTCTCATGGCTGTGGAAGTGCTTAGTTTTGCCAGCCACAGAAAGCCTGAAGAAACGGAATAGGAGGGCCGTGATGTTGACCTATTTTGACAGGTGCCTTCTTGCAGACTAAAAGTGTGTAGGTTGGCTTCAGCAGGAAGAGGAGGACCATGGCAGAAACCAGTGCCATCTTCCAGGCAGATGTGAGGCCAGCTCAAAAATAGCAGAAGTGGAAAGAGTGACTTGGCTGCTGAGATACCTGGAAAGTAGACCCAGCTGGCCTCGCTGCTGGGTTGAAGAAGAGTGTAAGAAACCGAGAAAAAGATGGAACCTGGCTTTCTTGGCAGCGTGGTGAAGGAACTTCTCAGTGGTAGACTGAGGCTTCGGAGGGCCTGCTGGAGGGAAAGCTTGGGCCTGGCATCGTCAGAACTTCATCTGGTGGGACTGAGGAGTCAGTGAAAAAACTGTGCCTCTCAGCTCCCTTGTTGCATTCACCGTATTGTGGAGCTTTGGGCTTAGACAGAAAACCCAGGCGGGATTGGGTCCTAGTTGAGAGTGTCTGTTGGAGAAAACCTTCCCCAGTCAGGAAGATCACGAGTCAGGAAACCAGTGCTGCTTTCTTCTGCATGGCAGTAGCTGCATGGCGGCATCCCCAAAAATGTGTTCACCTGTGCCTTAAGACAGCTGCACGCTGGCTTTGCCGGTGTGGAACTTCAAAATGCCAGTGTGACCGTTCCAGTCCTGATTGTTTCACAAGGTCGCCAGCCGGTCACTGGCCACTGTGCATTCTAGCCATAGAGATTAGGACTTATCTCTCGGTAGCGTCCAGCTGCTCTGTTTGCTTGACCTTGCTAAAAGCTGGGCACATGGCAGTAGTTCCTGAAAAGTGGTGTTACCTCAGTGCCCTGCCACCTGGAAGTATCTGTGGACCTGTACTTCCTACACCAAAATGATCAATATCACAAGGCCTCAGTCCACACACACACTGAAATCTGATTGGATCTTTGAAGAACAATTTATTCTCTTCTGTTTTTTTCTTCCAGACATCCTACTCCTTTTGTTTTTCTACTCCTTTATCAGAATTCCCATAAACTGTTCTAATCATCTATCGCCAGAGCCCTGTTCCGGAGGGTAAAGGACAGAAAAGCATACTTGGCTGATTAGGAGGAGTGCTGGCCATAGAACAGGGTGAGGCCAGGGTCAAGGCCGAGGCCGTATTGAACCAGGCATCCAGCATGATGTTGTGCAGAATGAGCTGGACGTGCCACCCATTGGTCAGCTCATTCCATTCTGGATTCTTGGGGAAAATCTTTCTGAGAGGATGTTTGTGAGCACAGACCACAAGGCCTGTTCACACAGGCGTCTTGGGTTCCAACCCCAGTTCTGGCACCTGCTGGCTGAGTGCCTTAGACAGTTTCACCTGTTTCTCAGGTTCTCCATTTGTAGGTTGAGGAAACTAATGAGGGTAGTTAACCTTGTGCTGTGGAGATTAAGCAGCACAGTTTGGCTGCAGGTGACCTTTGTGCATAAAATGTCCCAAAGATGCCCCTAGTGTTGTGTACAGGATGAAGACACCAGACAAAACAGTGGTGCCAGGTGTCCGTAGAGTCCAGAGAAGCAGTACATGGCCAATCGTGGGGTTTTGATAGTAAAAGAAAATTTGCTAAGTGAGATCAACATATTTTTAACTGAAATATCTGACTGAATGATGGACTTTTCAAAGGTATTGGAGGGGTCAAGAAAAGGTTATCAACACTGGTTTTTGCAAAGCACTAAACTTACTGAAGACCAAATCTGCATATGGTGTTTGGTGACAGGCTATAAGGAAGATAAATAGATGTCCACTCAGAGGCATTTACTGAAGAGCTTCCACATCGTGGGTGTTTTTATTTTTCTCTTTTTCTGTTCTCTAAGTTTTCTATCATATTCACATAATCAGAAAACACACTTAAAAAAAAAAAAAAGCTATCTTGTTTACATGTGTTAGAAGTGCTGGAAGTTAGGGAGGAGCTCCGTGAGGATCCAAGTACCAGGCACCAGCTTTCTGCAGAGATTTGACTAGACACACTGGGCAGGAGGAGAGCTGACCCAGGCAGAGCCCACCTCGGCTGCCTGCCTCAGAGTCTGTAGAAATACCCCAGGTAGGATATATGGCCCTGGCTCTTGCTATGTGGCTTCTTGAAGTTTTCTTAGCCTCTAGGACTCCATCTTTAAAATAGGACCAGCTCCTATTCAGTGTCCTGTGAATTCACAGGGAATGGCTGCCAAAGTGCAGCTGCCCTGGTGTCTGGACATGGTCACTGCATGCAACTGTCCATCTTTCCACCTAGAGTGGCTCCCATTTCTCTCCTCTAGAGGAGCCTCCCACCTCATGAAGGAGGCTCTCTGAGAGCCCTGGTTCTTGCCTCCTTACCTCGAGCATGTCAGAGCTCATTGGTTCATGAATGCAAATGACTTTGCCACTCACTGTTGCCACCCAGTGCTCTGGTAACCACTTCAGGGATCACTGGGAGGTGTGGACAGGAAAAACAGTCATTTTCCTCACTTAAGTAACTCTCGGTGACTTGCTGACCATCGAATGATTGAGATAATGGACCAGCGATACCAGTTCTTACTAATGGCAATTGCGCCGGTCATTTTTCTTGTTTTCATCTCTTTCTTGATGATGAATGGCAGACTTGACTGCTGGCAAGCAAGCAAAGCAGGAGAGAAGAGGTGGTCTGGTGCCAGGTTCTCCCACAAGTTACACGAGCATGAGGGGTTTCGGCTCTCTCAGAGAGGTGCCTCACTCCCTCTTCACAGAGGTTGGCTCCTGCTCCTGTGCCTGCGGCAGTGCTGGATGCTGTTTTGGCTAATGTTACTGTGCCGGCCCAGCTTGCCATTTGTTCCGGTGGCTCCCGTGGATTCATCCTCTGAGTGGCCCTGTCTTAACCTCTGAGGATGCTGTGTGGCACTGTTTCCTTTCCCAAGAAGTAGTTCTACCAGAACCTCCTTCCTCCCCACCCCCTGATTCTGGACACTGAGGTTTTCAGGCAGAGTGTTTTCAGGTTGCATGTAATGGCTGGGGGGGGGGGGGGGGGGGGGGGGGGGGCAGGGAGGACTCCATACAAGAAAATCTTCACAGCCCAGAACAGTGAAATTCTAGCTTCTGCTCCTACCATCTGGTCAGAAGCCTTGACCATATGAAAAAAAAATCCATGGGTGCCAAGCTGCCTAAGTGGGACAGGAAGCCCAAGGGGGAGAGGATGGAATATTTTTTCTTGACCGTGTGGACTTGTATGAATGGCATTAAATGTTAGAAATTTAACTTTTCCAATATCTCCTGTTTTCTGTTTATGTTAGGAATATTCAAACCTTGTCCTTTTTAGCCCGGTGGTGGTGGTACACACCTTTAATCCCATCCCTCAGGAGGCAGAGGCAGGCAGATCTCTGGGTTTGAGGCCAGCCTGGTTTACAGAACAAATTTTAGGGCGGCCAGGGCTACACAGAGAAACCCTGTTTAAAAAAAAAATCATTTTTAGGAAGGATAGTCCCCGCATCTGCCACTCTTGCCCCCTTGACTCCTGCCACCGTCTTTCATCTACCTCTCCCTGCTAATATAGAGGAGCTGGATTGAACTCATCACGAGTTTTAGGACAGACAGCTTCAAATCCTCCAAATGCTCTAACTAGTCTTGCTGCCCGGAATGGGGCTTATGGTCCCCTTCAGAGCAGGTTAGAAATGCAGAGACAGGTCCTCCCTCAGGCCCACAGAGCCAGGATCTGCTTTGTAGGTAGTGTTCTCACTGACTCGGGAGACACAGGAAGTGTGACCGATGCTGCTCTCCCTTAGAAGTTGCAGGGATGCCTGACGCTGCAAGGATACACTATATACAAGAGCGTTCTAGTGGATCTGGAATGCTCTAGACCCTAGAGGCCATGTTTACCTCTTCTCCCAGCAGAAAGACACCAGCCCAAGGTGCCTGGCATGTGCCTGTTCAGGGTGCCATATGCCAGGCAGCCTCACATAACTCACACCTTTGTCCACAGGATCTGAAATTAGTCCCACAGGTGACCAGGGCCTAGAGAACATTAATTCTCAAGTGTGGGCAGCTCTTCCTTTGCAGTAGAGGCCCATGTGGTCAGGTGGGCCTAGCGGTCTATGTGACTGTGGGCCATGATTTGTGGTCACCGGGGCAAGGTCTGAGAATGCCAGCGTGTTCCTTTTCACAAGGACACATGAGCTTGGTGTGCCAGGGATGGACAAGCTCAGATGTGCTCTCAATGCCCTTCTCCTCATGTGAGCAGTCACTATCTGAGACCTTGGCCACCGTGAGCTTTATAGAGACAGCGCGCATCTGTGGATAGCTATGGGCATCCCAGCTTGTGACCTGTAATGACTCACAGATGGTTTGGCCCTGCATGCTTTCCTGGGTCTCTGAGACAGACAGTTCTAGAACCTAAGTGTATAGACATTGTCTTAATTGAGACTTCTGGCTTACCGTTCCCCCTCTGGAGCCACGTGGAGAGTGGAGGAAGGGTGGCAGTAGAGAAGCCATATTAGGAATGAGCAGGGCAACCTTGCATGCCTTAAGTTAAAGTTTAGGTAGAGCCACGTTAAGTGGCCTGAAGGTGACATGTCTGGAGCTCTGTGTGAAAAGTCTTGGTCATTCTACACTCAGTTATCACATGCAGAAGCCCAGGAATACCAAAGGCCATGGCTTCCTGCCAGCACACAAGATTTTGTTCTTATTGATTATGAGTCATTAGTACTATTGAGTATCTAATGAAAGACCATTGTCATTAAAAACTGTTATCATGGGGCTGGAGAGATGGCTCAGCAGTTAAGAGTGCTTGTTCTTCTAGAGGACCTGAGTTCGATCCCTAACACTCACTCTGGGCAGCTTACAACTGTAATGCTAGCTCCACGGGTTCAACACCTCTAATTGCCAAAGGTACCAGTACTCACCTGCACATACCAAAAGCACAGAGGTGCACACCTATGCATAATTGAAATATATTTATCTTGAATTTGTTATGTTTCCCTGATACTAATCATAGAATGTTTGTGGAACATAGATGAAAATGAAGCTGGGACATGGTTTAGAGCACTTGGTGCTCCTTCAGGGGACCCAGGTTTGACTCCCAGAGATCACAGATGGCTCACAAACATCCTTAACTCCAGCTTCAGGGGATCCAGTGCCCTCTTCTGACCTTTGTCAGCACTGTGCACACATGTAGTGCACACACATACTGACAAAAAATTCATATACATAAAATAATGTAAAAAATTAAAGATGACATGGAAAAAAGTTGTCCATAATCCCAGTCTTGTAGAAACACAAACTGTTTCACAAAAATAAAAAGGACCGTTGAGATGGCTCAGTGGGTTACAGCACTTACTGCCAAGTTTGATGACGTGAGTTCAATCCCTGGGCTTCACATGGTTGAGGAAGACAACCATCTTCTGTACATTGTTCTATGCCCATATACATGCTGTACATACACAAAGTAAATAAATACACAAGGTAAATAAATGTAAAGTTTTAAAAGTAAAACTCAATATTTGAATACATTTAATTGCCATCATTTTCCTGTGTATCCATATGAACTTTAAGAAAATCTATATGGTAATTAAAATATAACTTTATCATGTTTTTACATGTATATTCATTTTATATCATTAGATAACTTAAAATTCCAATTTTAAGCGTATGTAAGATTCTGTCTTACTAGGATGCCATGCATTTTAACCCTTTGCTACTGCACATCCTAGCCGTCTTGGCATTTTTAGCTATGTGCTACCCTTACTAGATAACCGCATGTGTTAATAAATAAGGCAGAGGATTAATTTTCAGACATCTTGAAGGGACATCGGCACTGTTCATGGTGTGATTCACCGACACCGTGGGCATGGCATGCACATCCACCACCCACGTAGTTTGTGGGCTGCGCCTCTCCAAGGTAGCCAGTGAAATCAGTGTTACCTTTGTAAAAAAAGCCACAGAGCATGGCGGGCAGTTGGGTCCAGGGATGCACTGGCTGGGTCACACCCCTTGATCCCTGAGGTGCAGATGAATCTTGATGCGTGATGCCTTTGGTCTACCTGTGATACTTACAGCTGTTGCTTCTCTTGTCCAATTTCTTCCCCATAGCTGCTGGGCCTTCCGGATGCAGATGACGACACCTTTGAAGAATACAGTGCCGATGTGGAGGAGGAGGAGCCAGAGGCAGACCACCCCCAGATGGGGGTCAGTCAGCAGTAAACTACTCCTGTGCCCCTGGGGTAGCCTTTTGCATTAGCTCTTCAAAACAGGACGTCTGGCTCCTGGCATCCAAATGAAAATGAAATACCTTTTAAATGACCACACAATATCTGTGATGGGCTTCTCTTAGAAGTGACCAGAATTCCGGCCCCACTTTGGCGGGGTCTCTATGGAGATGTCTTGGTAGCCTTTGCCACTTTGAAGTTAGAGTCCGTGTTGTGGCTGCCTGCTCCCTCTTGAGTTTATGTTGGAGAATTAATGTTTCCTGACTGGAATGTAGAGAACTCTGAATGTATTAAGGATGTGTTTTGAGTCCTCACGGGCGACCTTGCTGAGGAAAAACATGACAGAGGAGAAATGCAGCCTGCACTTTTTGTGTACCTTCTAAGTGTCCGTAAGTGAAAGGTTTTGCTTAGAAAGCATGAGTTTTAATATCTCGTCGTGAACTGCCCAAGTGCGAATGCAGAGGGTAAGGGTGGCCTAGGCTCCTTGGAGAGTCTCGCCTCAGCTGAACTGGTTCCCTGGGCATGTAGCAGCCAGATGCTGGTTAGTGTAAATGTTTCGTGGTTGTTCGATCGTTTTAAAAACTTGCTGATTCCAAAGCCACTTTTAAATTCTAATAGTGGAAACTACAGATGGGGGTGAAAGATATAAATTATTGATTTCTTTAAGCTGTTTATAAGCCTGCATATGAAACAAAACCTTTACCTTTTCTCTTTACGAGGAGATGGCAACTTAGTAATCATGAAAACAACCAGAATCCAAGCAAGTGCCCCTTAAGCTTTGAAGCCATAGATAAACCTAACATGAAAATAAATCAGGATTAAAAAATAAATTAATATAATGAAATCTTTTACTCTCCTAATCTTTTATCCTTTAAGATGTCAAGAAAGGCTCCCACTGAATTAATTTATTTAAAATTGTAATTAAATACTCCAGGGAACCTACTTGCAGTGAAATTTTAAAGTGACATGAAAGTAGGAATCTTAATTACAGGATTGGTTGGTTGAAAGAGGATGCTCTTAATGATCAGGGCGCACAGACACTTCCCAGAAGTAACTGCCATCATCTTTAGGACATTCTGTCATGCCATCTTGGGACCCATCCGGGTCTTGGGTTCTCAGAACTTAGGATATCAAGCGCCCCTTTGCAGCACCCGATTCCTCTGCGCACCCAATTTGGGGATGTTTCACACACACATGCACACACATACGCGCACACGCTGGATATGTTACCAGTACTTTAAATTAAAAAAAGAAAAAATTAGAAGAAGAAAAAAAAAATCTGCAGCGGCAGAAGCTTGTTGTTCGGCAGGCATGTCTGGGCATTTTCTGTTTAACCCAGTGGCAGTGTGAGGAGAGTTCAGTGGCTGGGTGAAGTCACATTCCTGTTTCCACCTGTGCGTTTGTACCTATGTGTCTTATTTCCTGAGAGAAAGGTATTAATGGTTAATTTCAGGCCAAGTGGCTTCCCTAGAAGTGGCCCATCAGCAGAGTCAGACTGAGTGCTCCTTCTGTACGCGAGGTCCAGCCTTTGCAGTCCTGTCCCTGGCCCCACCATGTCCACTCACAGCAGGGAGTCTGAGCTCTCTATCTTGTAGATACATGGTCCAGGGTAGGTAACTTCCTTTCAAGTAAGGCAGGCCGCACAAATAAATGTCTTTTGTGGGTGAAACAAAGGCGTCTGAGCAGTTTGCTCCATTCTGAGGTAACCTGGAATTTTATACACAGAGGCTTCAAATCTAAATTTACATGTGTTTGAACATTAATATAAGATGAATTTCTATCAAAAGTGCATTTAAACCTGGACCAGAGACACTTGGTGGCATCATATTAGTGTCCTCTATTTGTACAAGTTGAGCTCAGACCCCTTAGCGGCACAGCGGGCTGCCAGAAACTCTCGTCTTTCTTCTGCCCAGGGGTCAGGAAGAGGGAACATCCCTGGGTGTGGCTGGTATCCACAGCAAAACCCAGAGGCAGCAGCCAATCCACTGTCCTCGAAACCCTCCTTCTCATCCCTCCCAGTGTGCACCTGTGCGCACAAGTATACACACGCCCACTCCTACCCATTCCATGGCTGCTCACATCCCAGCTGGGGCTGCAGCCCAAGGCTCCATAGTGAGATAAGTGTGACTCCTCCCCCAAGCCTACAGTGGCATTCCAGAGGCCCCCATAGCGTGGGAGGAAGGTCTTGCGGAATTAGGAGAGACACTTGCTTCTAGTTTTGACTCGGCCCTGGACTATATGGGACATTGACAAGTCACGTGACTTCTCTATGAAACAGGGGTATTTGCTCTTCTAGCATTAAACACCGTCCTAATGTGGCTGCTGTAAGAAGGAAGTGCGCAGAAGAGCAACAGCCGAGGACACTGGGGGACATGGGAAGGAAATAACTTGTAACTTTGCCAAAGATGGTATCCTTGAGATGCTGGCCTTGCAGATGGCTATGAATACCTTAGACTATGGTGGCCAGTGAGTGTCCACATCCCTGGAGCCTGGGGTGGGCTCGATCCCAGGCAACTGATGAAATTCTGTTGCTTTGAGAAGTAGGTAAGCCGAGGCCTCAGAGGCCCGTTTGTCTCTGCTGAACCAGTGCTGCTAGCGGCAGGCAGAGCCACTCTCTGCCCCGTACACGGATGGCTTTGGTGGTGGTAGGCAGGAAACCCAAGAGGGGAGATTGGCATGGAGACTAGCTGGGAGAGAAGGAGCAATGGCCCTCTGCTGGCCCTATCACTCAGGAAAGAGAAAGTGACAGACTCGGTAGGCAGTGGGCAGAGACAGAGTGAGAATAAACATATACAGGGGTGGACCGATTGCTCGCTGGTCAGTGACGCCAGTGACAACATTACAAGGCCTGGCCCCAGCGTCAGGTAACCCGTGGAGACATGTTTCTCACATCTGCCTGGTTGCTTTAGGTGGTGGCACTGAGCCGAGCAGGCTTCAGGGATTGAAGTACAGAGCCAGGGAGGGTGGTGGAGCACACACAGTGCCTGGCCTCATGAGGGCTCAGCCGCACTGCAGTGTCCGCTGGAGACTCCCAGGCCCACGGCAGCACATGGTACGTTCTGTGCCTCCCTGACCAGAGCACCAGAGCTACGCGAGGAGACTGTCCTTGCACGCTGGCACCAGAACTAAGTGTGCAGTGTGCTTAAGTCAGGCTGGCTGCCTCTGGGAGTGAGGCTAATGCTCAGTACAGACAGAAACTGTTCCCTAGCACAAGGCATGGCTCTGAGTATTGTTTAGGTTTCTCAGAGCACAAAGAGTGTGTCCCGAGTGTTGTGATTCCAGAGCGGTGTGTTTAGTTATTGCATGTTAAAAAAAAAAAAAAAAAAAAAAAAGCTCGCCAGTTTGGAAACAGTTTAATCAAATCTGTTTTTCTACAGTGAGAGGAATATAGGGTGGCCAGATTTATTGTGGGTTGAGAGGAAGGAAGTAAACAGGGACAGTGAGAGAGTTAGGTCTCCGTCCTAGTTGGAAGCAAGCACATAGTCTCCACTTCACCTCCTGGGGAACAGGGCAGCATGTATCCTTGGCTCTCTCTTAGAAAGGTGGGTGCTTGGAGGATGCTGGTAATGGCTTTGTGGCTTTCACAGTGGCCCCTGCCTAGCCAAAGGCACGGCAGGTGTCCTGCATACCTGGCAGAATTCCTTCCCTCAGAAATAAAATCGGCTGCTAGCCAGAGAAGTATGCCTTCAAGAGTGCTGACCCAAGAGGGCCTGTGCTGGCAGCTGGCAGAAGGTGGGCCATACCTGCCCTCTCCTCCACTGATGTGTCAGGTGTCAGTGAGACTAAGTGGGGGGGGGGAGCCTTGTCCCTACAACAAATCTTGAGGGAGATGCCACGCTCTGGCTTGTGGCCTCATCTCCAGAGATGCATAAAACAAACGTTTCTGCGTTAGAAACATTCCTCTTTCGTACACATTCATCACGCTGCCTTGGTTTAATGAACTAGTATGACTTGAGAAGCCGAGGCCTTTTAGATTTCATACAGAGTAGGTGTAAAGTTGCTGGGATGCTGGCAACCTGTGGTCTGTGACAATGACCTTGGGCATTTCATGTTAGAAACCCCATTTGCCACACTGTAAGGCTGAATAGTTGCAGGAAGCTTCAAGTGTGCACCAAGCTACACAGGAATTAACATTCGGTTTTCTTAGGACTGTGTTCAGGTTGTTCGGGAGCAGGGAGAAAGCTGGCAGTATGCTTTCCATGAACAACCACCTTTCCCTAGGCTTTCCTTTTTTTGTTGTTGTTGTTGTTGTTTTTTTTTTTCCCTGAATTTCTATTTTAGCGGGAGCCTTCTGAACTGGCATAGACCAATGCTCTATAGAAATGCCAGCTTTCCAAAAGGCACTAAAATAAAATAGTCAATGCTGGGCAAGTCTGAACCCAGCTATAATCCTGTGCTCATTTGTGAGCAAGCAAGATTTCCGCCATCTCCAGAGAAGTAAATTGGAAGAAACAAAAGCGAGGCACTTTGTTGTTTCTTTCTGTTTTGTTTTTTTTCTGTGTGATGTGTGTATTTTCTTTTGAGTTTGTATTTCCTTTCAGAGAGCTCTCTTGTAGATGACAGACTGTGAAATGGGTTGCCAAAAACTGTGTGCTTTGTTAGATGCTTCAGACAGAACTGTGTAAATTCTCTCTGCACCCTGTCCCATTTGCTTCCTCCTCCCTCCCATGAGAGCAAGGACCACATCCAAGGATGTAATTACCATGCGCTTGCTATTAAAGAGCCTTTCAGCCCTGGTGGTATTTGTGTTTTTCCTCTTTCCACAGATTTTCATTGCCGAACACTGGACCGTGGGCATGGGGTGGGGAGCAGTTGCATCAGAGGTGAATTTATGTGGAGGCTGGTAAAGTTAATCATGTTCTTGGGAGTGTGCATCCAACTGATGCTGTAGATGGTGTCCAGCAATTTGCCATCTCCCTTTAAACTAGCACTAGTTTTGTAGGTGAGAATTCCTTTTTGTACACCTAGTTAAGAATCCTTTGTGGTACAATTAGAAATCTCTATCCTGTGACAATCCAGTAACAACATGATGACATTTTCTCAACGCCTTGCCCCCAGTGGCTGTTACTCACTAGACAAAGGCATTTCGATAGGGGCTCTGAAAGTTTCATTCTCTGGTTAAAGATCAGGTTTCTCACTCTGGATGATGCTCTCTAACCTTGAGAATGGCTTAGCAGGCCCAGCTTGTGGCTGTGTGTGTTCTGTAATGTTACTGAGTGTCCTTGGTGTTGGCCATAGGGTCCAAGTCCAGAGGAAAGTTGTGTGTGAACATTCTAAACCTTCCTGGTCAAAGACTGGCTCCAGAAGGGCCATGTAGACAGATTTTTATCATGGGAAAATTCCTGTTTCCATGACTTGATCATACAGGCTCGGCCCCTGTGCATGCAGGGACAGATAGAGCATTACTCACATCTCCTCTCGCAGTATTAATCTCAGAAATCATTTGGCAGGAGGAAGGTCTGGCCTAGGCAGGTCCCTGACAGTCTGTGCGGCTCTACTCATAGCACCTACCCTCCATCCTTTTATGTTCTCATGGGTAGGAGCAAGCACGGGTGACCTCATTTCTGATTTCCCTTGGGGGAGGAGCATCAGTAGAACACCTGGCCCCTGGCCGTGCTCAGGAGGAGGGAGTGCCACAGGTCCCATGAAGCCACGATGCTGAACCGCCAAGGCCGTGCTCTTCTCTGATTTACCCCCACCTAGCCGAGGCTTCCAGTACCAAGTGAAGGCCCACAGCTGGGTAGCCCCAATGCCACGGCTCAGAGGTTTCCCTTGCCTCACCATGCATCCCTCCTCTTTGTAGTAGATCGCAGGCTTCTAACAGACAACAAAGGCTGAGGGCAGGGTTCCCTGCTCAGGGATGTGATAAACAGTCTTGTTTCCATGGTGAAGCCGGGCAGGTGGAGTGGGTACTACAGTCTCCCCAGGGCTTCCCGAGAGCACATGGGTGGATTCACAACACAGGAGAAGAGACAAACCCCACACCCCAGCATTTGAAGGCACCAAGGCTGGGTGTCTAGCCCAGTGTCCTGCCGAATCAGGCGACCAAAATATTCCTCTATTTGTCAGGCTTAGCCGTGTGGCGGTTTGAAATGCCTCCCAAGTCAGCTGACATTTCCCTTTTTATACCCATAATAGACACAAACCCCTTCTGAATCTCCGACCCATCTTCCCCACCCACCACCAATGGAAAACAATGATGCTTTTAAAAACCTGGAGAAGCTGTAATTAGGCCTCCAAGGAACAAGTGTTGAAAGAGCATTTTGTTTTCTAGGGAGACAGCCCCCAAAGTGGATGGCAAGGCCAGGCCCGAAGTGAAGTGGGTCCTCGGGGATGTCTTTTAATTGGAAGCCTCTAGAGGTCAGCACAGCATAAACGAAGCACTTCCTAATCCTGATGCCAGCGCAGAGTGAGGCAGGAAGGGAGTCGGCACCCAGGGCACAAGGGGGGAAGATGTGGTTCTCACATCTGCTAATCTGTGAAAACTCCAGGTATTTTCTGCCCTGTCGTTCTGGTCTGTTTCTACAGCTCCCACACCTAAATATCAAACTGTCCGCTGATTGACAGATGGACAGCGGAAGTAATCGCTGGGCTACATCTTGTGCCGAACAGACTCAGCTCAGGGCCCTTCTGCTGCTGGCTGGCACACAGGACTGCTAATGTCCCTAAACTGCCGCTGTCAACGGGTTTGAGGGGAGAACCCAAGTCAGGTCCTATAGAGCCTGCAGGCATCACAGATTCGGAAGGATCAGATGGGGAACGGGTGACTACAAACTGCTAGACACCAGGACTCCAAGCACAGGGTGCAGAGCTCTGGACACGGGCGCCCCAGGTTTCACAGGATACAGCTCCAGCCCCAAAGAGGGGTGGGTAGAGTCTGGAGACCTCCAGAAGCTTCCACTGGAAGGTGAAATGCTAAGAAGGTTTCCTCCCTTTTTCTGTTGCCTGTTCTGCTCAGGGCTTTTCTTGCTCCTGCCTCCCAAGGAAGCCTAACCCACACACCACAGTGACATGTTACTGTATATGGCCCTTTGGCAGGGACTAGAATGCACCTGGGACACAAGCACAGAGAAAAGATGTCGCTGGAAATGTTGAAATACGGCTCAGACTTCTCCCCCCCCTAAAAGAAGAATACCTATGTTAACACTTCATAACTTAGCAGTTTGGCTTGAACTACTGAATTCCAAAACATTGGCTTTTTGATCCCAATGAGTGTAGACTACGTGTTATTTATAATTCCGGAACAGCCTGCTGACTTTCCAGTCCTTTTTCTCATGAATTAAACAGTGCGGAGGGAATATGCTCAAGCTGTATGTGCCTATTACATACTAAACCTGTTTTGTTTTGTTTTTTTTAAAAACAGTCTCACGTAGCCCAACCTGACCTTCAGCTAGTCTTGTAGCCAAGGACCTTGAACTCTTGATCCTGTCAGCCTGCCAGTTGCTGGAATTGTTACACCTTAAGTTCCTTTTAACTTTTTTCTTTTCTCACTACTTCTATAAGAGATAGGTGTGTGTGTGTGTGTGTGTGTGTGTGTGTGTGTGTGTGTGTGTGTG
>NW_026591711.1:5674108-5729396 GCF_907164565.1 Psammomys obesus
GTGTGTGTGTGTGTGTGTGTGTGTGTGTGTGTGTGTGTGTGTGTGTGTGTGCTGTCCTTTTTAGGATGAGGAAACTGAGGCAGGAAGCAGCTAACTAATGTTCATAATATCTCACAGCTAGTTAGTGCCGGGACTGACATTCAAATCCAGGTAACCTGGCCCCAAGCTCCATTCACTCCGCCCAGTGTGGTGGGGCCTACCTTGATTCTAAGCCTCCATCAGCTCCACACAGCTCCAGGGATACTTTCTTGCTGTTTTTTGTTGCGCTGTAATCTGCAGTCTTGTGACCTGAGCACAGAATGGAATGTTGACAAGGTTTCAAACTTCTTGCCCCACCCTTGACCAAATTAGCCTGCTGCTGGACACCATGAAAATGAATACAGTTTCCAGTAGTCGGGCCCAGACAGACAAGTGGGTGGAAGAAACAGCTTTGAAGAGGGTGCCCAGACCTGGTGAGTCTGGCGCAGCAGCCCGCTTGCCTTCCTCCCTGTGCTCAGTGTGGTCCTTCACGCGGATATTGCAGGTGCTTCTATGCACCTTTCCTCTGATGAAGGGCCTTTGCCCCAAATCCCCCGAAAATCGGAGCAGCAGAAATGCACCCCCCAGTCACGTACAGGAGCATGAAGAAAACTCCTCTGGCGTCTTTCCCTGGTCAGCCGCCTGACTTTGCAGTGTGCGCAGCCTCACCCAGCTGCTGTCCAGCAGGCCTCCTAACCCCCTGCTTCCCCTGACCTGCTGTGACAGGAGAGACACTTGTTTTCAGCCTCCTGCAGAGGCAGTAGGAAGGGCACCTTTTCAAGCCACATTCTTTTCACCTTTGAGCCGGGGGAATGGGGGAGCTTCATTGCCTCTGATGCCGCCCAAAGACTGTTAGGGCTCAGATCTGCTTTTCTCTCTAATGACACAGACCTTGGGCTTCCTGGTGAATGGCTGTGGAGAATGTGCTAAGCCCCCAGCAGTGTTTCTCTGGCTTCTGAAATGGAGTGGAATCAAGAAGGTGTACCTAATGAGGAACCCATGGAGACAGGAATATTCTGAGTGCCACAAAGCGGCCCAGCTTCTGAGAGGGGACTGTGTCATGAAGTTACAAAGAAGGGTTTGTTCTCTGGGTCTGACTTAATTCCCACAGAAATTTGGTCTTAGATCTTTGGTTTCTTTTGCTCAGAAAGGTTTCAGGGACATTTGACCGGGACTATAACAAGACCCTAAAACAGAAATGTGTACTAGGCGTGGTGGACATGCCTATAAAGCTTGGCTGTTTAGTAGGCTGTGGCAGGAGGATCACAAGTTCAAGGCCACACTGGGCTCCAAAAAGAATTCAGAACCAACATGGACAGCTTAGTGAAACCCTAACTCAAAAATACACACACATGTATATACATACATGTTAAAGGCTGGTGTGTATGTAACTGGATGGTAGAACAGTCACCTAGCACATAGGCCCCAAGTTCAGTACCTAGGAATGAATAGTTTTTGTTTAAAAAAAAAATCATTAAGAGTCAACTTAAGCATGGGTCATCCACATTGTAAGATGGGTGAATTGAGTGCTTCCTGGGATCAGCAGTGGAGCTCTAACTGGAAATGACATGACATTCATATGACCCTCAGCTCTGGCTCTGTAGCAACACTGGGAGACAGCGATATCCTGATCAGGTACATCCCTGGCAACATTAGTCTGGGTCCAGCTTTCACACCAGAATCACCCTCTCTCCATTCCCTTCTCGCCAACCTTTCCAGACAAGACTCCAGACAGTGGAGTCTGGCCTCCATGCCTGGGAGGCCTACATCTTTTGTGCTTGTTTTTAAACTGTTTTATTTGGGGTGTTTATGCCTCTGCCTTCTTTCCACCAACCCTTTAACCATAGGTAAGAGAGAGAAGGTGAGTGGAGAAAAGGGCCACAGGCCTGTTTACTTCTCCCAGCTGTTTAGGGTCGATGGGTTTGGGCTATACAAATCCCTGTCAACCGCAAACACAGCAAGCAGTCTCCTCTGTCTATCTCCTCCAAGCTGCTGTGCCACGAAGCATCTCTTCCATGTCTCTCCAAGCCACCATACCACCTGTCTCTGCTCTCCCCAGGCTGCCACACCTTCTCTTTCTGGGCTCTTGTATTTATATCTCTCAGAGTCCTCTCCGTGCTGTATGAGGCAGGCCGTTATCAGCTGGCAAAGACCACGCCCTGCAGGAAGCAACTATCAGCTGTGGACAAACTAAAGCCCAAACTAAAACTCCACACTTGGGATTAAAACAAAAACATATTTACATAACATAACTGAGTTTTTAAAGAAACCAAAAGTTCCATTATATACATCTGTCCAATCAGTCAAATAATCAGGGAGAAATATGCTGGCATCTTGGCTGAATATGTAACAAGACTGTTTCTTGTCATGATTCCCTAAAGGGAACAATATGTCAAATATAATATTTGCTTTGCAGAAGGCATTGTAAGTAAAGATGTTTTAAGATGTATGGATGTATGGGAACAAGCTCACAGACTGTGTGCAAATGGGCATCTGGTGATTTGTTATTTGCCAGGTATTCTGAACAATGTACCCCAAGCCCCAAGGGACAACTATAATTCAAGTCCATTGTTTTTAGTGCAGGCCAATACCTACCAAAAATGCATTTCTTATCTCTAAGTGCCCTTAGTTTTCACATTGTACTTGGACAAAGAAAAATTCCTACATGAAACCTTTCTTTATTTGTTTACTTATTAATTATATTTTTTTTGAGACAAAGTTTCTCTGTG
This sequence comes from Psammomys obesus, assembly GCF_907164565.1. Lineage (NCBI taxonomy): Eukaryota > Metazoa > Chordata > Mammalia > Rodentia > Muridae > Psammomys > Psammomys obesus. The sequence goes on from NW_026591711.1 coordinate 5,676,856, forward strand.
TAGACCAGGTTGGCCTCAAACTCAGAGATCCAACTGCATCTGCCTCCTGAGGACTGGGATTAAAAGCGTCTGCCATCGAGCACCGTGAAAATGGCTCTTAATAGCTGAGAAAAAGGTAGTGGACACACAGAGCACAGCTCTAGCCGCACTACTCTCTGTCACACGGGATGGGCCAGGTGACGGGCTGCTCACCAGAAGATAACCCAAATTTGTCCTGATTTGAGACTTCAGGACAAATCCATACCCTTGAAGTCTCAAATCCAGTTGCAGGTGTAGTTGAGATTGATTCCTCCACAGAGAGTCAGGAGCGGGGAGGAATCCTGTTCTGCCACACCCTATGAAGTGGAGGATGGTGCCTGGGTACCAACTTGAGAGGGAACCTGTTGTTTAAAATGGGGAACAGCCACAAACCAGCATGCCTGAATTTATTCTGCCTCAGCCCCAGAGTAAGACAGCTCTGGCAACAGTTGTGGAGAATGGCAGGAAGCTGACAAGGTGAAATGTGCAGGCAGCAGGAGGCTTTCCTCAGACAGTGGTGTGCACAGCCCTGGTCCCAATGGCGGCCTAGAGTCTGATAGCGCTGAGCTTCTATCAGTAGGTGGTCGGTAGCTGGGACTGTCTGCCTTTCACAGCTCCAAAGCCAGAAATGTAAGTGCAACCCCCAGCAGGGTGACTATTACTTAACAGATCATGAAAGCATGAATTCAGGTCCTCTGCCTGTACACATCTCAGCATTGTGCTTTCTTACTGCACTCCAAACACACTTAGGAGACACTCCAAGCTGGGCATCAGACACCCCAGCAGGCACGATCCAGGGAGTCTTAAGAGTGAGAAAATTTGCCCAGTCCACAGACTGCAAAGTTGAGTGTAGCTAGCAGTGAGCCCTGGTACACAAAGAAGGGAAGCTATTCAAGTAAAGATAGCTCCAGTGGTGCACTCTGCCGAAAATCTGGCTATGAGTCTCAGCCTCTGCTTCCATACCCTGCAGGGTGGAGTTTTTCAGAGTCCCTTTGTGGTAGGCTCCAAGTTTTGAGAACTTAGAGAGAAGCTTGCTTTTAGCACTTCCTTCTCCTTCCCCTCCCCTGCCAGTAGCCTTCCTCCTTGTTTCTTAACTTCCCCTTTTTCTCCTAACTATGTGTCTAGCAGTATTTTTACCTAATATTTTTAAAGATGTTGATGTTCTCTCCCTTTCATACATGATCTAATTTTTAATTCAGCTTTATTTACTGTTAGTGTGTGGGTAGGTGCAAGCACATATGTGTGGAGATAAGAGAACCACGTTCAGGAGTCTGTTCTCCTTCCACCTTGCTAAGACAAGGTCCTTCTTGTTTCTGCTCTGCTGCATACTCCAGGCTAGCTGCCCCCCCCCACCCACACTTCTAGATGATTCTCCTATGTCTGCTGTGTTTCTGTTGCTGTGAAGAGACACCATGACCAAGGCAGCTTTTAAAAAGGAAAACATTGAATTGAGGTTGGCTTACAGTTCAAAGGTTTAGTCCACTGTCCTCATGGCAGGAAGCATGGCATCATGCAGTCAGACATGGTGCTAGAGAGCTGAGGGTTCACCATCTGAATCCACAGGCAGCAGGAAGTGACAGTGAGTCACTGAGTCTGGGTATGAGCTTCTGAGACCTCAAAGCCCACCCCCTAGTGATCCACCTCCTCTCATAAAGCCATACCTACTTCAACAAGGCCACACCTCCTAAGAGTGCCACTTATTAATAGATGTATGGGGGCCATTTTTATTCAAACCACTAGGGTCTGTCTCCACCTCCCATTTCTATGTAGGGGTCCTAGGATTACAGATGCAAGCACTGCATTCAGGTTTTTGTGGGGTTTGTGATCATATCTCAGGTCTTCACGGCTGCTCAGAAAGCACTTTTACCAGCTGAGCCACCTCACTACAAGAATATTTCCATATACTGCATGGTTTGATGTTTTTGCTGTCATAGAGATATGTTTTCTTTTCTCTGAGCAGCAATGGGGTTTGAGTCCCCAAGAGCAAAAAATTTCCACAAATAAAACTGGAAGACTATACACTCCAACAGGTACACAACACAGAAATACAAGGAACATGAAAAGCATGGTACCACAGCTCTCTAAATGTATTAACTCTGTGTTTCAAAGATACTGAAATAGGTAAAGTAGAAGGTGATGATTTTGAAAGTTTACTAGAAAAAAGTGATCACTGACTCCATGGAGATTATAAACAAGCAATAATTAAATTAAGGACACACAGAAGAAAGGCAGCAAAATTAAGGGAAAAGTTGGCAAAATGAGAAAGTCAGTAAAATGGATGAAAAAACAACATGAAAGAAAATCTGAGCAAGTAAATGGAGATTTAAAAACAAAGCAAAGCAGATGCCAAGGATGATGGCTACACTCAATGAAACACTATACTCAAACATCAAAAAACTAAAACTGAACAAGCATAACCACAATAGTTCCAAGAACTCTAGAAAACAATCAAGAGTTCAAGCTAGAAACCCAAATCTAGGGAAAGAAATGGACATCTAGACAGAAGAGGTAGACGTAGTGCCAACTAGACGTGGTAAGACTAGAACCTCCCCACAATGCATTATTGTCAGGTTATTGAAAAAATGTAAAGCAAAGAAACACTATTAAAGCGTAAAAGGGAAATGCTGACATGCCTACAAAGGCAAACCTTCCAAGAAAGCACCAGGTTTCTTATCAACAACCCTAGAAGACAGGAAATCATGGTCTATTTCTAACCATGAGAAAAAGTAACTCCTAACCAAGATTTATTACCCGGCAAAGTTATCTTTTAAAATCAATGGAGAAATAAAGGCATTTGAAGACAAGTATAAGCTGAGGTAATTTGGATGATAAATAAATAATACTATAGATAGAGGAAGAGGAAAGGAAATATGAGCCATGAAAGCCATGAGAGGAAAGATGAACAAAGGAGGCATCAGAAGTGTGTTGGATAGTTTTATATCATCTTGAAAGAAGCTAAACTCACTGAAGAAGAGGGAACTTCAATTAAGAAAATGCCTTCTTAAGATTGGTTTGTAGGAAAGCCTGTATGGCATTTCTTAAGTAGTGATTGATGAAGGAAGGCCCAGCCCATCGTGGGTAGTGCCGTCCTTGGGCTGGCGGTCCTGGGTGCTATAGGAAAGCAGGCTGAGCAAGCCACAAGAAGCAAGCCAGTAAGCAACACCCCTCCATGGCTTCTATTTCAGCTCCTGCCTTCAGGTTCCTGCCCTGCTTGAGTTCTTGCCCTCACAGCTTTTAATATGAAATGTTACATGGAACTGGGAGTGATAAACCCTTTCCTCTGTGAGTTGCATTTCTCATAGTGTTTCATCACAGCAATAGTAACCCTAACTAAGACAGGAAGAAACCAGCAAACCACTGTTACTAGTAGGGAAGAAAGAAGTTGAAAAACAACAATCTGATCAACTAGAAAAACAAGATGGTATCTCTCAATAATAGTCTTGTAATTACCACAACTTATGATGGCTGCCTTGGTTAAAAAAAACAAACAAACAACAACAAAAAAAAAACTAGTTTTCACCAAGAAACACACCTCAAAATGCCCACAAAGTATGGCAGTCCATCTAGCAAGAAAATGGAAGCTGAAATGAGCTGTAGTAGCTATTCTAGTATCTTACAGATTTGACTTCAAATAAAAATTGCTCAGAAGAGATAAATAAGGGTGCTACATATTATAAATATATGCACACTGAATGTTGGAGCTGCCAGTTTTACAAATACAAGCAAAAAAAAAAAAAAACCCACACAAACACTAATAGGCAAAAGAGACAGATAGGTCTTGGTACAACAATAACTTCCATGCCCTACTCCTATCTTTATATAGGTCATCTAAACTGGAATCCACCTCAGAGTTAAACTAAATTATGGATCAAATTCATTGAACAGATATCAAATATTCTGTCTGACAGATACAGAACACACATTATTCTCAGCAGCCTAGAGAAGATTCTCTAAAATGGATCACATTATGTGTCACAAAACTAGACTTAAGACAAAACCATCAAAATAAATTCTTATATCCTACAAGATTTTAATAGGACAAACTACAAAGCAATAACAGGAGAAACTATAGAAACTTCACAAATATTTGGAGACCAAACAATACACTTTTAAATAAACAGATGAGTGAAGAAATCAGGGGAGAGATTTTAAAATACCTACATAACCTACTGAAAATGAAAGCACAGCTTGCTAGAACTTTTGAGGTGTAGCTGTTACGTTCCAAGAGGAAAATTCATGGCTATAAGAGCTGACATTAAAAAATACCACACATCTCAAATGAGTAGCTTCAGGTTCTTAGAGAGAGAGAGAGAGAAAAAAAAAAGAGAACATATAAAACCCAAAAGCAACAGGCTTCGGGAAATAGTGATAAGCAGAGCAAAAATAAATGAAATTGATACTAAAAGAAGACTAAATAGAAACAATCAAACAAAATGATGGTTCTTTGGAAAGGTAAATAAGATAGAAAGTTCATAGGTAAGCCAGCCAAAAAAAATGGCTGACCCAAATTAATAAAATTGGGGATGGAAAGGGGATGTTACAACCAAATCCAGTGAAATGTATAGAATAATTATGGAATATTTTAAAAAGTTATAAAATAGTTGAGAAATAGATTAAGTCCTAGACTACATAACTTATAAAAAGTAAATAAAACTTAAACAGCTCCATATAAGCAAGGAGACTGTAACAGAAATGAAAAGCACCCACAAAGAAAAGCCAGGAGTAGATAGCTACTTCTGAATTCTACCAAACCTTTAAGGAACACTTAACACCAATGCTCCATGAAGTAAAAGGTGAAAGAACACTGCCAGAATAATTCTGTGAAGTAAAAACTACCCTTTTCCCAACACAGGATAAGGATACATTACATGAAGATTTCCCTGGTGAACACAGATGTAAATTTTTTTTTTAAGTAAGATAGTTTGTCGTTCTTCATCTGGTTATAGTCTGGGACATGGCTGTTGGCTTCAGGAATGGCTAGAAGGCTTTAGTGGAGTGTGCTAAACAAGGCTCCTGGTCTCAGGAGGTGGAGGGTGGGATGGGAATGGGTTTTCCACTGGGTGTTACAGTAAGCTCTTTTAAAATAGATTGTTGGATGCAGGAATTGTGGTACATCTACACAATGGAGTATTACTCAGCAATGAAAAACAAGGAAATCATGAAATTTGCAGGTAAATGGTGGGACCTAGAAAGGATCATCCTGAGTGAGCTGTCCCAGAAGCAGAAAGACACACATGGTATATACTCACTCATATAGACATATAACATAGGATAAACCTACTAAAATCTGTACATCTAAAGAAACTAATCAAGAGAGAGGACCCTGACTAAAAACGCTCAATCCCCATCCTGAAAGGCAAAGAGGATGGACATCAGAAGAAGAAGAAAACAGGAAACAACCTAGGAACCTGCCACAGAGGGCCTCTGAAAGCCTCTGCCCTGCAGACTATCAAAGCAGACGCTGAGACTTATGGCCAACTGTTGAGCAGAGTGCATGGAATCTTATGTAAGAAGTGGGAAATAGTAAGAGCTGGAGAGGACAGGAACCCCACAAGGAGAGCAACAGAACCAGAAAACTTGAACACAGGGAACTTCCCAGAGACTCATACTCCAACCAAGGACTATTCATGGAGATAACCTAGAACCCCTACACAGATGTAGCACATGACAGTTCAGTGTCCAAGTGGGTTACATAGTAATGGGAAGAGGGACTGCCTCTGACATAATCTGACTGGCCTGCTCTTTGATTACCTCCCCCTGAGGGGGAAGCAGCCTTACCAGGCCACAGAAGATGACAATGCAGCCACTCCTGATTTGATCTGATAGGCTAAGATCAGAAGGAAGGAGAAGAGGACCTCCCCTATCAGTGGACTTGGGGAGGGACATGCGTGAAGAAAGGAGAGGGAGGGTAGGATCGGGAGGGGAGGAGGGAGGGTCTTATGGGAGGATACAAAGTGAATGAAGTGTAATTAATAAAAAAATTGAAAAAAGACTAATATCAGAAGGAAGGAGAGGAGGACCTCCCCTATCAGTAGACTTGGGGAGGGGCATGTGTGAAGAAGTGGAAGGGAGGGGAGGAGTGAAGGGCTTATGGGGGGATACAAAGTGAATAAAGTGTAATTAATAAAAAATATTTTAAGATTAAAAAAAAAATAGATTGTTGGTTTCAGAGTGTGGAGACTCAGAAGTTCCAGAAACCTGTGATGATACAGAAGTGTTAGTGTTTTGGCTAAGCTGCTGCACTGATGGCAGGGATGTGGGTGAAAGCCCTTACCTGGTCAGCTTGCAGCTAAAACACAGGCCTGGTGAGGCCCAGACCCAGCAGGTCAGAAGGCAGGTCTGGTGAGGTGCAGGCCAGGTGGGCCTGAAGGTAGGTCCAGGAAGGTGCTTTCCTAGGTCGCCAGTGAGCTCATGGTGGTCAGGCAGGCTGCAGCAGGCCTGGCCAGCAGCCAAGCCCCAGGAGTTCAATAGAGAATTTCAGTAGGAAGAGGGGAGCCCTTCCTTCCCCAGAATAAATGGTGGCCATGATGCTGATAGCATCATAAGCAAGTTTATTTTGTGTGAAATCAGAGCTGTATAAACATTGGGCCATGGAAGGGGTTTCAAGGGTGAATGTGTTTGATTCACTGAGACTAGAGGTACTAGAGATACTTGATTTACATGTAGTGGTTCAGTACCTCATTTACTTGCAGTAGCATGGTCCTATCACAAAGAAGGCGAACACAGTGGGGTGGAGGAAATCTCCAGGTACAACTGAAGGTCATTTGCTGAAAGCTAAGATCTACTTAGCATAGGGTGGGACATTTTCGGGAATCTCCAGGTGCTTGCTGAGCAGGTTTCTTATCAGGAAAAAGTAGGGCCTGTAATCTTGCCTGAGAATTATATAATGCTCCTTTTAAGATCTGGGGTTCCCAAGATCAGGTAAAGAGTGAAAGGGAAAGGGAGTCCGCCGTTACAGACTGAGCTTAGAGGCTATCCTGAAATGTCAGACTTCCACCTACACCAGCAGAGCCCCACAATATTTGGAAAAAATCAATCAGTCAAACAAACCTTTCTGTTTTATTGTTTCTGTGTACATGAAGACATTAAAAGGTTCATATATCATGAGCAGGTTGGTTTCATCTGAAGAATGTGAAGGCTCAACATCAACAAATCAATAAACAAGACTTGAAGCCGTAGTCACATGATCAACTTAATAAATGCAGAAAAGACCTTTGACAAAGGTGAGCATAGTCATGATCAGGAATATAAGGAAGGGATCTTAATAAAAAGTTCTCTGACAAACCTTTAGCTGACATTACACCAAATGGGAAAAGCTGGAAAGATTTCTTTTAAAATTAGACAGGTGTGCCACCCTCACTGCTCATATTCAATGTAGTTCTCAAAGCCTTAACTGGAGCAAGAACACAAGAGGAAGAAATAAAAGAGATAGAAACAAGAAAGTGAAAACCAGTGCATCCCCATATGCAGGTGACAGGACCCCAAATAGCTGAAAGCATCCTAAGCAATGCGGGAAACATACAATACTTGATCCCAAACTACACTACAGAGCCATAGGAACAAGAGTAGCACTCCTGTCACAGAAGTAGAATAGAATAAAATAGAGGACTCAGAGATTAACCACAATACAAAGAACAGATCTAAACTTGTCACGAGAACACAGACTATTGGATTGAATAGGTCACTCAGAGATAAATTACAATACATACAATAAATCAAATACCTAATTTTCTATCAAGATTTGCAAAGCACACACTGGAGGAAAGACAGCCTCACTGCAACACATTGTGCTGAACAAACTGAAGGCCAGAGCAAGAAGAATGAAACTGGATGCCTCGCTCCGATCCAGAACATGATCAGTTCAGAGTGATCACAGACATTGATATAAGACCTGAAATGTTTAAGTCTGGTAGAGGAAAACGGAGAAAATACTTCAAGATAGTGACATGGGCAAAGATTTTCTGAAAGGGACCCCAAGTAGCACAGGAAATAATCCCCCAAATTGACAGATAGGATTACATGAAATTAAAAAGTTCTTGTACAGTAAACTCTCAAGAAATATTCAGCAAAATGAAGAGACAGATGATGAAATGGAAGGGAAAAAAAAACCTTTGCTAATGATACATCAGACACAGGAATCATATTTAGAATATATAAAGAACTATAAAAAATTAAATATCCCTCAACTCTCCACAAAGAGCTGCAAGCAACTAAGGAATGCCAGGAGTAGGAGAAACAGTCTTCCCCAGGGAAGAGTATGCTAACTGGTCATCCAATATCAAATGGTCAGTCCTGGAAAATACATACAAGTAACATGGTACAGACTGAGCAGAGTATATATATATAGGAATATATATGTGCATGTATGTATACATATATGTATGTAACAACACATAAATGTATGTGTATACATATGCACAAATACATATATGTATGTAACAACAACTAGGGAAAAGAATGAATTTGTTTTGGTTTCTCTTTTTTAAATTTATTTAATTTTATTTTATGTGCAATAGTGTGGAGGTTTCAGATTCCTTAGAATTGGCATTACAGACAGTTGTGAGCTGCCATGTGGGTGCTGGGAATTGAACCAGAGTCCTCTGGAAGAGCAGCCAGTGCTCTTAACCACTAAGCCATCTCTCCAGCAAGAATGAATTTGTAAGAGAAAAGAATGGTATGTAAGAAGGTTTGGAGGGAGGAAAGGAAAGGAAATAATGTAATTATAATTCCTCAAAATTAAAATAAATAATATTTAAAATTTTGAATGCCAAAATCTCAGTCAATAAGACAGTTCTCAAAAGCAGAAACCCAAATGGCCAGTAAATATATGAAGAAAGCATTCACCGTCTTTAGCCAGCAGGAAAATGAAAATCTCAGCCCAGCCACAGCGACTGTTACCAAAACCAAGGACAGCAAATGCTAGTGGAATGTGGGAAAGGAGAGCCTGTATTCACTAGTGGTAGGAAAATAAAATGATGCTGTCACTGTAGAGGTTCCTAAAGTACTAAAAAATAGAAGGCCACCTGTATGCTCCAGTTGTATCATTCTCAGGACTCTAAGTAAGCAGATAATAAAGGTACATGCCCATTCACATTTATCAACAATAGCTAAAAAATGAACCAGCCTAGATATTCATCAATAAAACATGTGGAGATCATTACACAAAATAAGCCAGACTCAGAAAAACAAAAAACAAAACAAAAAAAAAACCCTATGTTTTCATTTATATGCAGGATCTAGGGTGTGTGTGTGTGTGTGTGTGTGTGTGTGTGTGTAAATAGAAAGGGACTTATGGGAAAGAAGATATCTTATGGGAAAGAAGATGGGGGTAGGAAATAATACATGTGACATGAAAACAGACGGGAAGACTATTTGGAGGGATGAAGAGGACCAACAAAAAAGGACAAAGGACAAATAAGAAGAAAGTAATGGTAACATCTATTTGTGAGATGCTAAAACGAGCCTTTTGTTTAGTGTCAACTTTCTCTCTTTCTTTCTTTCTCTTTCTTTCTCTCTCTTTCTTTTTCTTTCTCTTTTCCTTTCTCTTTCTTTTACTTTCGTTCTCTCTCTCTTTCTTTTTCTTTCTCTTTCTTTCACCCACACATGCTTGAAATTCCTGCATGCAGGTTGTTGAATCAGGATGGCTGTGAGGCCAGCCTAGATTATTTAAAGAACATAAAACCAACCTGGACTGTGTGGTGAGATACAGAAGATAGAGGGGTTAGGGAAAAGAAGCAGGAGTAGGTGGGGAGGGAGAAAAAACAAAGATTCTACACCCATGTTGTCTGTCATCTGGCTTGTACATAGCAGTGTCCAGCAGAGTTTGGAGGCACCCAGGACACCCACCTTATCAATCTTTTCCTGTACTCTGCAATGGAAATGTGTAAGAGAGCAAGGATGGATGAAGTCATGTATCAAGGACACTGTGTCTTTGTTGTTGTGTGGCGTTTTAGCACCAGAGCTGTTAGCCAAGCAATCTAATTGGGGGGGGAAGGTTGTGGAGTGCCTGGGACCAGGTGTTCTGGATGGATAGAGGAAGGCTCTCAAGTATCCTTTGCAGCTCTGACTTCTGAGCATTTGTAAACAGGATTCCCCAATAGCCCTCCTGACAACTGCAATCAGTTTTGCTTTCTTTCTCCCACGCTGCTACCTCTTTCCACCTACCCACACTCCTACTTCCTGCTATCCTTCAACCCTAGTTTAAACCTGTTCTGTGCTGAGGGGTGGGTCTATTGGTGGCAGAACTGATTTATTAATTCCCCCTTCTTCAAAGATGCATTGCAGACCTCTTAAATAGTTTCTGCAATTGATTATTAAAAGGGGCTAGACGAGAAAATAAGTGATTCAACTCTGGAAACCAAAGTGACGCCCTTTTCTCTGGTAGGTATGGAGCCTTTCTGGCATCCTACGGCCTTTTTTAAAAGTCTGTTCTCTAGAAGCAAGCCGAAACACCACCTCACTAGCTGCCAAAGAGCACGTCTAACCCAGCTACCTGCAAAGTTGGGCTAGTCAGAACTCCGGCAACCCCTCGCTTAGCACAGGAAAAGAATATTTCTCAGGGTGCATTTGAAATCTTGCCCTAACCCTATGCTCTGAAACTTTGGAAGAACAAAACAAATTGGCCACATGCTCTTGAAAACTTGTAGTGGGAAGCTGGTGTTGGCAACTGCAGATAAAATTTTGAGAAAAGCAGGCTGGGGAGATGCTCAGAGGATAAAAGTAATTGCTGCCAGGCCCGAGGAACACTTCCTCATGTGGGCCATCAGATATGAGCACACACACACATACACACAAACACAGGCACCGAATATACATATGCACTTCCCCCCCCCCCCAAACACACCATAATAAAAATGTTTTAATTAGAAAAAGAAAGACTTTGGGGCTGGAGACAGCTCAGTGGTTTAGGGCACTTGTTGCTCTTGCAGAGGACCCAGTTCAGGTATCAGCATCAACTTGGTGGCAATAATCCATTACTCCAGTTCCAGGGGACCCAACACCCTCTTCTCTCCTCTGTGAGCACCACGAATTGTGGGACTCTGCTAGATAAGGTTGAAGTCCGTCATCTCTGGATAGCCGATCCTTTGTGCTCGGTCTATATAGAGAGGCTCCTTTTTCTCAGCAGGGTTCTGACTTCTCACCTGATGTGGGTAATTCCAGGTCTTGTAAAGAGGTCACATGGCCTTTAGGGCAGATTACAGGCCAGACCCTTCCCCTGATAATTGCTCTAGCAAAAATCTAGGAATGCCTAGAAATGCCCCACCCTGCTAAGGATCATAGTCCAGCAGTGACCTTCAACTATGCTCGAACTTCCGGACACACACACGCACCAGGATAATTAAGTACTGAAATTTTCTTCTTGTGATAGGACCATTAGGTATCCCTGACTCCAGTGAATCAAACACATTCACCCTCGAAATCTCTCTCTCTGCCCAGGTTTATATTGCCCTTGATTTCACATGATTACAGGTACACAGGTTAAGACCAACTGATATTCCTCGTTTATCATCCGCCAGGTCTCACCAGGCCTGCCCTCTGGCCCACTGGGCCCACGCCCCACTAGGCCTGTGTCTAGGCTTCGAGCCAACCAGGCATTGGCCTTGGCCCCCACTTCTGCCGTGCTCAGAACAGCAGCCTGACTAAGAGTTCTAACACTCTGGTATCACCATAGGCTTTGGAACGCCGGAGCTTCCACTACTACTGTCGATCTCATGCTAAAAGAGCCATCTCATGCTAAAAGTAACACTCTGTGGAAAACCTTTCCCACACCCCGGCTTAGAGCACTCAGGCCTCACCCTAAGGCACTCTAGCTGTCCCTGAGAAGAACAGAACCCCCCCAGTGCCCCAGGTGAGATCTAGCCCCCCCAACAGAGAATGACAATGCATGCACAGGGTATACAGACACACACGTGGGCAAAACACTCAGCCATATAAAATAAAACAAAGAAATAGTAAAACAAAGGTTTTTTTTTTGTTTTGTTTTTTGTTTTTTGTTTTTTGTTTTTTTTTCCTGAGATGGTTTCTTCCTGTAACCCTGGTGGCCCTGGAACTAGCTGGCCCTGAATTCAGAAATGCATCTGCCTCTGCTTCCTGAGGACTGGGATTAAAGGTATGCACCACCACTGCCAGGCTAAAAACAAATTTTTGACAAGAGCAAATAAATGGTCAGTCAGGAATGCAGCCCGCCTTCTCGGGCACTGCTGGGAAAGACTGTGGCTAATGGGTTGTACTGAGTGGCTACTGGGCATACCACGGCCCTAATCTAGGATCCGTTATCTCAGTAGCAGCACTTCTGTGGATTTTCTGGAAATAGAGCTTCTTACTGGACATCATAATTTAGAGTAGTGACATCAGAAAAAGGTAGGGACTAGGAAAGCATTCTCTGAGGCCAGTGGCTCATTCTGTCTTCCAGACCTGCACACTGACTGATGCCACCCCTTTCCCCACCCACTCCTAGGCCCAGCCTAGTGGGAAGAGTGGGCCAGAGCCAGGCACAGAATCACATCTCTTTGACTCTTGGCTTGGAGATTTCTGTTTCAAATCTCTCAATATCTCAATATCTGCTTCTCAGATATTCTGGGGGTTGATCCTCAAGCACCAATTTGGACACGTTTCACAGGCTCTTATTTCGGTGCACCTGGCCCCTACATCTCTACTAGTGGTGCAGGACCCCCGATGACATCGAGGTCAACAGTGTCCACAGAAAAGCACAAGCAAAGACAGTGTGTTTGCTTGAGGCAAGGCAGTGTGGGGCAGTGGACCTTGATGTAAGATCCAGGATGCTCTTGGCACTGACCAGAGTGTCGATGTCAGGGAAGGTGACATCCTGGTGATAGCTCTTTCAGTTAAGCTCTCTTTCAGCCTCTCATAAAGGGACATGAGTGAGCCAGATATTGCTATGGGATAGGCGGACTCACTGTCTTTTAATTAGTTAATTAATTAATTGATTGGTTTTTTTAATTTTTTTTGAGACAGGGTTTCTCTGTGTAGCTATGGCTGTCCTGGACTTGCCTTGTAGACAAAGCTGGCCTCGAACTCACAGAGATTCACTTGGCTCTGCCGCTCTGGGAACTGAGATTATAGGACTGTGCCACTGCACCTGGCCAGAATCACCTTCTTTTCCAGCCATGTCACTGGGACCATTCATCTAGTATGCAAGCCCAGTGTGCCTGCCCGGCCCCTGGCCAGCCCCTTCTGTGAAAAAGCCCTTGGCCAGTCTGACCTACCTTGCTGGAATGAAAAAAGGCCATAGGTTTCATTCCAAGCACTACAAAAATCAAATGTACCATGCTCCATGCTCAGAAATGGGATAAATGGAGGCTTCCGTCTGCCTGAAACATGGTTGACTATGCGTTTGGACCCTGACTGAGTTAGATTTTCAACTGATGCTATAAAACAGCATGACCAAAAGTGACACAGGGTGGAAAGGGTTTATTTTATCTTAGAGCTTATAGTTCATCATCCAAGGATGTCAGGGCAGAAACTCAAGGCAGGATCCTGGAGGCAGGAGATAATGCAGAGGTCTTGGAGGAGTGCTGCTCGCTGGCTTGCTCAGCCTGCATTTTTATGACCTGTAGGACCACCTTCCACGGGGAGCTAGGCCCTCCTACATCTGTCATTAATCAAAGTGATATCCCATAGACTTGCCCACAGACCAGTCTCATGGAGGCATTTTATCAGTAAAGATTCCCTCCTCCCAGATATCTCTACATTAGTGTCAAGTTGACAAAACCCAACTAGCATAGACCTCAAGGTGCTGAGTTGAAGTCTTAGCCAGGACAGAGGCCACTATTCAGTACTATGGACCACCAGCAAGTCACAAGCAGTAAGGCCCTTCAGACCCACTTGGAAAATGTAAAGTTATCTAGGTTTGGGGAAATCATTCATGGTCCTGCACATTTCCACATACCCTAAGCGGTCACCATACTCGCGGTCCACAGACCATATTTTGAGAAACTAGGCCAGTCTCCAGAGATACTGGGTCACGCATTACACTAGCAAGGAGCCAAGTTCAACAAGAGGACACTGGGTGCAGGTCTGGGCAAAACACCCTCCCGAGTCTAACAGTTCTTATTTCACAAAGGGAAAGTCTTTAAAAGGATACTACAATTGACTTCGATGACATCTGCAGACTTGGGGTAACAGGCACCTCTCTAAGCTTTTCTACACAGTGGTGGAACTGAGGGAAGCCAGGTCTGCCTGACTCCAGGGCCTGGCTCTGGTCCCAGGATGCCGCTTTTGTAAGATGTAGCGAACAATATGACTGTAATGGAAGCTTTGGTTTCTTTAAAAATTCAGCTATGTTGTGTAAATATGTTTTTGTTTTAATCCCACATGTGAGATTTTAGGTTGGCCTTTAGTTTGTCTACAGCGGATAAACTAGGCCATGTGCAGGGCACGGCCTTTGACAGCTGGTAACAGCCTGCCTTGTGTGGCATGGAGAGGGCCACGGTCTAGGGCTCTGAGGATAGAAATATGAGAGCCCAGAAAAAGAAAGTGTGGCATGTGCTGGTGGTGTGTGGCGAGTGGCAGTTTGAAGAGAACAGAGCAGACAGATGGAGAGAAATGCTTTGGGGAGCAGTGGCTTGGAGGAGAATGCTGCCTGTGTTGCTATTGACAGAGACTGGTATAGCCCTAAAGGAACCCATGGACTCTAAACAGCTGGGAGAAGTAAAGGGGTCTGTGCCTCCTCTCCTCACTACCCTTCTCCCTCCTATGTAGGGTTGAGAGTTTGGAAGGGAGGTAGAGGCCTAAACACCCCAAATAAAATAGTTTAAAAACGAGCACTACGTAAGACCACATTTTTTTGGCAATGGGAAACAATTTTTTAAAGTATTGCAAGGAAGTTCTTTGTCCCCTCTGGGTCCTTCTATCATTCCCCCCACTCTTCCACAAGGCTCCTGACCTCTGCCTAATGTCTGGCTCTGGGTCTCAGCATCTGTTTCAATCCACTGCTGGGTGGAGTCTCTCAAAGGACAGTATGCTAGGCTCCCATCATTTGAAAGAGGATACACTCAGTACTGATGCGACTTGATGTGCTGTGAGATGGTTGAGGAGCTCCCCTTTTCTGAGGAGTAGGGGAGAGAGAATGGAGGGAAATGAAAGGAGGTGGGACTGGGAGGAGAGAAGGAAGGGGGCTATGATTGGGATGTAAGGTGATTTTTTTTTAAAGTGACAGAGGACTCCCCAAGCTTCACACACTGTCGGTGAGATGACTACACAACCAACTTGAGTAGCATCAGAAGCAGAGGGCGTCACCCAAGTGAGTCCCAGGGCATTCAGCTTTTCGTCTGTGTGTTGTACATCTGCCCCATTGGAGAATGTGCTGCATGAATCAAATATTCCATTCTGTTCTATTCTATTCTATTCTATTCTATTCTATTCTATTCTATTCTATTCTATTCTATTCTATTCTATTCTATTCTATCCTATCCTATTCTAGTTATCACCAGGGCTTAGCACAGTACTAGCTTTTAAGAAACTTTTGTGGAATGAATGAATGAATGAATGAATGAATGAATGAATGAATGAATGGAATCTCCATGCTTTCTGTCTCCCTGGGGATATGTGGAACTTGCCCTGCTCATATTCATTTAGTCACCCCAGCCACCAACTCCCACACCTCTACCCTTCTGCTCTGTGTCTCCAGGAGAGTAGTTCGGCCTCTCAGATTCTCAAGAACGTCAGGGAACAGGAGCCAGTGGTGCAGACTGGAGTGCCCCTCTCCCCGCCAAGACCACTGTGTGATCATCCAGGACAGGATATCAGCAGACCAGAGCATCCAGAAGCTGAGGAGCCTTCCACTCATCCTGGCTAGCAGGCAAGGGCACCTGCTGTGAGGCTCCTCCTTGGCCCCTCAGAGGAGAGGCCAAGCAGGAACGAAAACACCTGCTGGCTGGAGCTGCTTCTAACAGTTGAAAAGTTGCCAAGGCATGTGCATATACACTCAGTGAAGATTCAGAAGCTTCCATTGTGGCTGGGGGTCTAGAAAATACTCCTTGTGCCTTCCAGGCAGTAGGAAAAGGCAGGAGGTGCCATCCACCACTTAAATGAAGTTGTCTATGTTTTTGTGATCATATCCAGCCTTGCAGTCACCTGCCTCCTGATTCACAGAAACCACGAGACCCCAGCCCTCTTTCCAAACTCTCCTTCTTCCGCAGAGCTCTTGAAGGAGCATCACCGCCCTCCATCTGGCCCCACAACTTCATGATTATCAAGGGTTGTTCCGGATTCCTCAAGAGCTCCCAGGGCCATCCCCACCGCTGGCTTTGGAAACCTCTCTCCCCAGGACCATATGTTTCTCATGGCTGTCTGCCTTCTCTGTGCTTTCTTAATTGTAACTCCTTTCCACCATCTACTTTCCTCCTTCCCTTAGCAGCGCCACCCAGATGCACCTTCTCATTGCTAAGTAACAGGCCTGTTCTCTCCCGGTGACTGAGTGCTCAGGAGGCCAAGCTTCCTAGGCACAGTCACCTCCAGCCGTACATTTGACAGCACAGACACCACAAAGGACAGAATGGTCTTTCCAGGCTGTTTCCAAGATGAGAATGGGAATTTGGACTTGAGAAGACTGGCGCAGAGCATGGAACATCTTCCCCACTTTGTGCAGGAGCAGCTGCTAACCATGACCTAGTTCTATTTGTAGACATCATCCTGCCTTCGGAGTCGACCACAGGGAGCCTTGATTCGGGGCAATGTACTGTAAAGACACACCTGGAACTAGCGTCCAACATGGCACTTGACCTAGAGTGATAAAAAAGATCAATTCATTTTCTTGTCAGTCAACAAAACCTTTGACCTGCCAGTGAGCATAGCCACAGGGTACTGGTCTATAGTGGCTACAAGCCCCTGGACATAAGCATCTACTTTGCTGCCATACCAGCCCCCTCAGGGACTGTCTTTTACCATAGACCCAAAGCTAGCCTTGTGAGAAATGTATAGTTAGGTAGTGTTGCTTTTCAGAGGGTGAACCTGCCAACAACTTCTATTTATGGGGAAGGCATCCTCAGGCTCATACAGTTCTTCCCTGAGGAGAGCTCACTCGGCTGAGTTCCTGGCAGATGCCAACGGGTGCGATTGCAGTCTCTGGCAAACAAGGGCACTGTCTGTCACAAACAACGGAGGTGGCTTTGGCATAGTGTCAAATGAGCCCAGAGCAGCAGATGCCTGAGTGTTCCGTCTCCTTTTGGGTGCTGCCAAATACAGGCAGCAGTCTGGAGTTTTGTGTTTGAATTAGGGAAAATGAACAGCAAAAGGCTGTGGTTGTCTCTGTGGGTAATGGTCACACCTAGGACATAGCTCTGGCTGATTGTATATTTAGAGCCAATGTAATTGGTAAAGGTGGTAGAATGGGGAATAGGGACCAGATTGGTCATGTGACCTGATGGGCTGGCTTTTCTCTAGCCAACCCTAGATTGTCGGGGCCTGGCCAGCTGCAACTGAATTATTCCAGGGAGCTAGATAGTTCAATAATGGTTGTCCCTCTGTCAGGGCAGTGAGCCTGGTTTCACTCATTCCACAGCCTTTAGCTTCCTGTCCACTAAGCAATGCTGACCATACCTAAGAAGGCAGAGCCAGTGAGTGCACACTTTGAAGACACACAGGGCAAAGCAAACGACCCTGCTCATTCCTGTAATGGTTGTGGGGTAGCACGCCAGTCATCCCCAGGCCTCAGCTTTTTCACTAGTACTTTGCAATAACTAACTGTTGCTTGACGAAACTTTTTCTTCGGAGACACAACAAACACAACTACTCACCCCAGATGGTGAACCCACAACAGACCAAAGTACAGAGACCACCAAAGTCCAAGGTGATGAACCAATGAGTTTTATTGGGGTTACTTTCAGGAATATGGGTGAGGGTTTAGTTATAGGAGAAGAAATGACTCAAAGACATCTGCATCACCAAGGTCCACCCCAGCACGGTTAAGAGCTCCCAAAGCTGTGAACTTGGAGCGCAGCCTTCAAGCGGCTCAGCAGGTTGGAGAGCGTCCTTCCCAGGTGCCTCCGTTGATCTAAACCTCTCCGAGGAAGCCTAGCTTTTTTCTGCTGCTTCTAGGCAGCTGCTCTGGTGTCAAAAGTCTCTGCTGCTTGGCTTCTCTGAGAGTCTTCTTCACAGCTCGGCTAGCTTCCATCTGAGGTGGACGCTGAGCTTTTATTGCTTACTGTGTCAGGAAGGAACCCAGTGAATCTGGTCAGCTGCAGGGACTTTCTGAAGCTATCCTGAGTTGTTTACCTTTTTGCTTAAGGAGCTTCCCTGAAGGATAGAATGTTTCAATATAGGAGGAAACAGTTACACAACACTAACCCCATAGAAAAAATAGAGGGAAAGGATCCTGAGAAGCAGTCATTGAACAGAACATATAAATGTCCAGTAATATGTCCGGAAAAATATGTTTTGGCTCTCTGGCCACCTGGAAACATCGAGCCCTTTCGAATTTGAGAAGATCCAGGCTGTCAATTGTTGGCGCAAAGGTGTTGTCACATGTAACTGGTAGGAATGGTCCAGAGATATTTTTTTTGGGGGGGGAGACACAAGAGGCTGGCTGCTGAATGTGCTCCATTTTAGAGACGGTTCTATGGGCTGCTGAGAAGAATGTGCACTGTTTGCATGAATGCCTGTCGTGCTCTTATTTGGAAAAGTTTTTAGTGAGTAAAAACTTCCCACTTGAAGGCTCAGTCCTCACTCCACTTGGAGAGGCGAGAAACTGATAGAACAATGATGACAAACTAAAGCAGTTATAGAAATAGACTTTAGATAAAGCCAATTAGTATATCATGAATGACAATAGGGAAAAGGTGGTAAAAATAATAATATGTAAAGTACGCTAACAGGTTAAAGCTGTATTAAGGGGACTGGAAAGATGGCTCAGCAATTAAGAGCACTATTGCTCTAGCTGACGACCCAGGTTCACTTTCCAGCACCCACATGGTGGTTCATAACTATGTGTAACTCAAGTTCCAGGGGATCTGACACCCTCCTCTGACCTCCATAGGCACCAAGCACACATGTAGTACACACATACATACATGCAAGCAAAACATACAAAATAAAATGGATAACTATAATCAAAATGTATTAATATAAGTAGAAATTACAGCTAAATAAAGTAAAAGAAGACAGAATGGAAAGGGGAAAAAGAATGAAGAATCTAAGTTGAAGAAAAGAAAGATAAGCAGAAGATAGGAGAAGAATTTAGGAAGAGAAAGAGAACAGGCCAAGAAGTGGTTGTTTTTTAATACTCCATAATAAAGATAAATACAAAAGCTGGAGAGCTAGCTCATTTGGTAAGGTGCTTGCCTGAAAAGCATGAGGAGCTGAGTCTGATCCTCAGAGCCCACATAAAAAGCAGCCAGGCACTTGTAAGTCTAGCTCTGGAAAGGTGGAAATAGGCATATTCCTGTGGCTAGCTGGCCAGCCAGCCTAGCCTAGGTGATGAGTACCAAGACAATGAGAGACTGTTAAGTCCTAAATCACTGCACGGAGACCACCACTCACAGATGCAGTTGGCAAGAGTGTTTTATTTCACAAAAACCTGCATGCAGGGGTCAAACCATTTTACAAAATGGCGACCCTAGACAAAGGTGTGCAGGCTTTTTTTTTTTTTTTTTTTAATAGGAAACTAGGCAAATTCTAGCAAGTGCTAGGTAATCTAAAACCTCATCAATGGGTGCCAGGGAAGTTATAAGGGTGGATTTCTAACTGGCTTCTTCCAGGTGGCTGCATTGCTGTGCCAGGAATGTTTAACTACAGGATGAGATGAGGCTGCCCAGCACAGATGCCCCATCCTGAGACAAGATGTTTTCCCATTCTTGCGTTTATTTCCAGGCCATTTCTTGGGTAGGGGATTTTATGGTCTTGTTCCTGGAATTGGTGACCTGTGGCCTAATTCCTGGAACTGATGACTTTTCTTTTAAAGTCAGGCCTGGTCCTAAAATGGAAACAAAGTCTAGTTTATGTTGTCCTCTCAGGACTGTCTCAAATTAAAAGGTAGACAGCACCTGAAGAAGAATACCCAAGGTTGTCTTTTGGCCTCTATGTGCATGCATACTTTTTTGCAACTGTGCATGCATGCATGTATGTATATACAGACAGAGAGAAACAAGAAACACTATATAAACACGAGAAAGGGGATTAAAAAACCTATAACGTTTTGAAGATAAGAACAGTGGTAAGAAGGGCCGTTAGAGATGGCTCACCAGTTAAGTACTGCTTTGGCAGAGAATCCGAGACCAGTTCCCAGCACTCAGGACATGCAGCTACTGACTGTCTGCAAGGCCTTCTCCAGAGGAACCAACTCTGTCTTCCAGTCTCAGAGCTCACTGCAAGCTCTGAGTCCACACTCAGACATGCTGTTACAGACACAGTTAAAAACAAAATCTAAAAATCAATAATAGGAAGAGTATAGGAAAGAAGGAAAAACACAAGGGCAAAAGAAAAAAAAACCAACCAGAGCAACATATTGGAGCAACTCTCTTCTACATTCTGTAGTTTTGGAGTCTGCCAGGTAGGAGGTGTGATGAGTTGAAGTTGGGTGAAGGGGAACTTCTGTTTTGCTTTGTTCAGACTAGGGCTGAGTCCTGAGTGGGCAAGGTCCTTTGCCCAACAGTGATACAATTGCTTTAGGGACTTTTGTTCTTTATGTACCGGAAGCTACTCTGACGGCTTGATCTTTTCAGTCAGAGGGCTGAGCAGTCTCCCTCCCTCCCCAGGCGGTACACAGTAGCTTGGCTAATGTCCAGCCGAAAGGGTGTCACCCAGCTGTGCAGGCGTAGACGGAGCACTGCAATGTCTTACTGCTGGCCTAGTCTCCGTGCTTTCTGATCCTTCTGGGTAGTAAACTCCTTGAGGGAGGGAAGAGGCCGCAGGGAGTTCCCGGGTCCTCCCTTTAGAGCTGTCTGTTCTCCAAGTGGAAAAGTGCAGAGCAGAGGGAGGCGTGGCGTTCAAGCTGCCTGCTGACCTCTGGGTTAGGGCTTTCACAGTCCACCATTATCCCACTCCCTTGTCAAAGTGTGTGGGGGACCAATGGCCTTGCACGGCACAGCTGAAGCCTCCTACCTGAGTTTCATGATGGGTCCCTGCCAAGCGCATCACCCATCTATGACTGCCACCTTGCATTCAGAGACTGTGGCAGGCAGATGACCTATGATTGCTTGATATCAGGACCCAGAGCAGCCCAGTCTTGAATAATGGCCACTGTATAACATATTGGATCTCTTTTCCAAGGATAACCCATACCGAATAGGTCATCATGTCACCCCAGCAATGCAAACGCTCTGTGCTTGTCCTGTGGATGGTATTACTGGTTCTTTTTTCCCCTGTACCACTTGGATTACCTTTAGGTTGTAATTTCTGCTTCTGCTAGCTAGTGAGTTATTCAGATGGAGTCTTTGCATCTTGCTCATTTCTGCTGAGTCATCATTCCATTTCCCCAAAGTTTTCAGCTGCCACCCTCTTTGCGACTTTGAATGTCTTCCACTCTTTCTTTCTTGGAAAGAGAGTCTGTTCTTTGCTATCTAGGTTCCTCACATCCACATCACATGGAGACAGCTTCTAATCCATCATCTGACAACAGAGGTCTGAACTCTCACAATGGTCTTTGGAGCTCCCTACTCCCCTTCCCCTTCCTGGATCTGCTGACTCCAGATCCCAGTGGGTTCAAGTTTCATGCTGCAGAGAAGCCCCTACCGCTTGAGGAGCCCCCCCACCCCTTACTCCTGCACAGGCAGAGCACAGACTCCTTACTCTGTAAAGAGATTTCAACGTCTAAAGAAATTTATGCATGTTTTCTCATTTAATTGCCAAAAGGCAGATATGTTGTTGTGGGTGTTACTGCTCTTAATTATCATCGCTGCTTTCTTGAGAGACAAGAGAGCAGAGGGCATCAGATGAGTTAAACCTCATATTCTATGTAGTACTACAAACCACCATAAATTAGACAACCTATCCACACTACATTCATGACCTCACGACTCCCAAGTATCAGGAACCTGGTGGTGTCTCCTCTAGACCTCCGAATCAGGTCTTTCCTGAAGCCAGGGGAGATCAGCCAGGCCAGGGTCTCAGGTGAGGTTCAACTGGGCAAGGATCAGCTTTCAAATTACTCAGTAGCTGTTGATGGATCTTGGTCTCTTATGCATTCTTGGGCTGGAGTGCCATTCTACCCTGAGCTGTGTGCTTTCTCCAAGCTTCACTGTGAGCTGAGCCAGCATCTGAGAACTCACAAGTGAAATAGAGGCTAGAAGCTCTTGTAACAGAGACAGGTATGCCTCTGTCTCCTTTACTGCTTTCGTGGGATGGAAGCAAGTTGCCACACCCACCATATTCAAGGAAAGGCTCAGCATCAGGAAGAGGGGCCTCAGGCTAGTCAGCCCACCACAGGCAGCCACACTTACTGCCTGGACCCTTACAAGTTATGTCCTGCTCTGGCTATGCCAAATGATAGCAATGGTATTGTTCTCCTCCATTTAGTAAAAATGTTTTTCTCTAGGGATGCTGAATAATCTACGTTTAGGGGGGAATAAAGGAAAAAAAAAAGATAGCAAGAAAAAAAATCAGCATGCTTTCCAAAACCTAAAACACAGTAGCAGAAGTGATGACAGAAAAACCCAGTGACACTGCTTATAAAGGCAGCTGGTGGCACCTGTCAACCAGCCCTCCCTCATTTCTGCCCTAACTCAGACACTGGGCATAGTCCTGCAAACTGCCACTCTGGGGAAGGATATGGATGTGAGAAGCAGGAGACAACCAGCATCCTCCACACCAGCGTCCTCTGTGACTCACCTTTCTAGCCACTTGAGTGAACACAAACCAAGCCCAGACTAAAGAAATTTCCCTTTCAGTGACAGCCAGAAAATAATACTCTTTGTCAGTCACGGCCACTGTTCCTCTACTCTTGACACTTCTGACAGGGATGGCAACCTGCCAGGTGGCTCCTAACCAGCTTGCAAAAAGTCTCAGGCTCTAGCGCCCGCATCCCAGGTTGTCCATCATCTCACATCTCAGAAGGTCACTTCTGTTTCTCCAACCCTAGTCATCTCTGTATCGGGTACATTCTGTCCTTAGCTCTACTCAGAGTTAATAAGTTATTTATGGGACGCTCACTAGAGAGCAGATACCCCTCCAGGCACCCACAGAAATCCACATAGACATACATTCCCATAGATGCCAAGATTATAAGAACTAAGAACACCCCAAAGTCAGAGAGGTCCGTTTTGGCAGGGCCCTTTACTTTGGCGTGATGCTTCGGCTTTCTAAACTCTTTCCTTTTCTAGAACATGGAATGGTTTTTCTACATTGCAAGACAATTGCAAGAATTAAGTGATTTAATTCCAGGGGAGGACTCAGCATGGTGCCCCACAGTAAATATCTAACACTTCACCATTCCCAGACTATGGAGAGCTCTGTGAAGGCTGGCTATGTCTTTCTTGTTCACCTTCACATCCTCAATACCTCATGCAAGGTCTGGCAAGTGACAAGTACTTAATAAACATTTGTCAAATGGGTTAATAAGTGAATCAGTGCTACTGCGGTTAATGACGGAAATAGTTAGCTGGTGTAACCTTCCCAGAAGCTCAAAGATCTCTCAGGGCTAACTGATTTACTTTCAAAGTCCACCTTGTCTGATAAGTAACAAGCCTGACCATTTAGCTGGGCATTTGGATGCATCCTGAAGGGTTAAGTGTGATTTGCCCGAGACCATAGAATAAAGCTGGTTACAGGGTTGGCATGGTTACAGGGGTGATGCTCGGATTCTTGGACTCTCAGCTTACTACGCCTACACATTCAGCAAAGTAAGGCAGCCTCATCTTGATTGATTTAGCAAGCAAGTAAACAATTCTTGTGGACTCCAGAAGTGGGGTGGGCTTTTGATTTTTTTTTTAACTTTTAGTCTTCCCTCATATATTACATTCTGACCATGGTTTTTCCTCCCTTCACTCCTCCCAGTTCCTCCCCTGTCCTTCTCCCCCAGATCATCCACTTCTTCTCCATTTTCCCTCAAGAGCAGGCCTCCCAGGGATATCCACCAAACATGGCCTAACAAGACACAATCAGACTGGGCACAAATCTTCATATCAAGGCTGGACTAGGCCACCAGTGGGAGGAAAAGTGTCCCAAGTACAGGCAAGAGTCAGATACACTCCCACTCCCATTGTTGGGAATCCCCACAAGAACACCAAGCTCCACAGTCATAAATTATATACCAAGGCTCAGAGCCCTGCTTAGCTGATTCTGTGGATTGTGTTCTCATGGGGTCCTCAACCCCTCTGGTTTCTACAATCCTTCAGGGGGATTTTTTTTTTCAATTCCTCATGACCACAAATCGTTTTGGTGCTAGCGGCAGAACATGAGACATCTGCCTGATACTTGTTGGTTTCATATTATGATCAGACATCCTTGCAGAGTCTGTCAAATATTCCAGGGGTGACTTCCTCGATATCATCAGCTACTCAGCATGACAGCAGCCATTCCCAGGGTCTGAGAACAAATCTCAGTCTCAGCCCCATAGCTCTGTGACCTTGGGCAAACATTCAACTTGTTTACATTTGCATCAAAAGTAGGAAACCAATATCTTGTGAGGACTCAGTGATCACACCTGTATGATAAAAGGTACCTTTCATGTGCGCAGCACAGTTTTCAAAGAATGTGGAGAGCTGCAGAGTCTCTGCACATTATCCAGTTGTGGGGTTCCATCTTACTTACTCTTCACTACACGAAGAAGTTTCTCCAGTGAGGGTTGGGTGATGCGCTAATTTATGGTTATATCAATATTAGGAATCATCTTATTGCTATGTTCCTTTAGCAGGATAATATTAACAGGTTTCCTCTTAGGGCCCATGGCCGCTCTAGTCTCAGGGTTTTGGCCTCACTCACAATGTCAGGTGTAGGTTCCGTCTCGTGGAGTGGGCCTTACATCCAATCGAAAAGTGACTGGTTACTCTCATAACATTTGCGCCACTGTTATCACACCAGCGGGAGCATCTTGCAGGCAGGTCCCTGTTGTAACTTGGAGGGTTTGGAATTGGGTGAATTGATGATTACTTTCCTCTAGCAGCATATAGCACTTTCCAGCACTCTGAATGCTAATGAGTGGGGGTAAAACTTCCAGTGAAATACATCTTGATTTCTGCATGTTCTAAGCATAAATATGCGCTATCTTCAGTGATAGGGTCTTACCATCAAGTTCTGAAGAGCAGCCAATAGAGCATTGAGATAATCTGTACTGTTTGGAAGGAGCTGCAGTAACCCTTTGCCCAATTACTCAAAAAGATGTAACCCCATTCTGGTAGTGGGAATTGTATTTGGGAGCAAATGACGTCTAGTTAGGTCATTGTCTTCCCTATTTAAACGCCTTTTATGTATGTATATAATTCATTGTCTTTAGTCTTAATCCTGCTGTTAAAATATTAAAGAAGAGAGCATATGCAATAGGTACATATGTTTTAATCATTAAGGCAATAGAAATAAGTTTACAAAATGAACTGCCTCTGAGTATAAACGTTCTGATACAGGTGAGGATTGGTGAAGAACAGAATGCCAAAGCAGGAATACCCAAAGAGCACACAATCCCCATGGTGGCTCAGGTCACCCTGAAGTTAGTTCACCCAGAGAAATCAGTCCTGGGACAAAGGGCAGAAAAGGTCAAGAAGACAAATCTCACTTCATTCATTTACTTATTACTTTGCAAAATACTCACTGAATGCCTACCATAAGCTAGGTGCTGTTTGATTAGAGGTGTAAGTGGAATAAAGACAAGACATGGTCTCTGCCCCTTGAAGCTCACAGTACACTAAGCACTATTACATCAAGCTATAACTTGCCAAAGTCGCAAGCTTGGCTGAGCTCCAGCTCCAGCCAGGATTCTTTTCTGTGCCCATGCTTTTGGCTCCAAGTCTGAGTCTTGTTATCTTGTGTTCACCCTGTTGGTGGACCTGATGAATTTTCATTCTGACTTATCCCAGATTCTGACACCATGATATCAAAAGCCTGCCAGTAGAGAGTGTTTAGTGGGATTTGTTTGTTTGCTTGTTTGTTGTTTTGTTCTTCCTTGACTCTGGTCAGAATTTCGGCTGGATTTGATTGTTGGTAACTGGCACATGCTATTGATAGAGGGTTTTTAATTGGTCTACTCCAGTGTTCTTACTCAGTACTGTTAATTACATAGTGTTCCTGATAGGCCAGGAGAATGCCTAATGGATGACCTAATGCCTGGGCTGAATCACATTCAGGTTCAAGAAAACCTGTCCTGGGAGGTGGGCAAGTCATGCATTCTCTATTCTGTTGTGTAGCACTTCGACTTTTAGAGGTTTGAGGAAAACAGAATCAGGTCTTGACGACCGCGGAGCTGTTCCTGATTCTAAGGAGCTTTTTACGCTGGATATTGAGCTTACCACGCTTATTGTGAAAACTCAGTTGGGGGAAATCTCTCACTCTCTGGTTTTTGGTTTGGTTTGGTTTTGGTGATGCTGGGGACTGAATGGGACAGCCTTGTACACACCAGGCAGGAGCTGGACTGCTGAGCTACGAGCCCAGACTCTCATTTGAACTCGTTTCAAGTTAGAAGCACTGATTGTAGGCAAGCTATTTCAAGGAGCTATGACTCACGGGAAAGAAAGGAAAAAGAAAAAGGAAAGGAAAGTCAAAAGGCCCTAGCAATAAACCTGTGACTGTTGAGAAGCACTCAGTTTGTGGCATGCACGAAGAAAAAGCCAGGCTCCATCTCCCTGGGATGCTGACTCCTGCTATGTGTCTGCAGGTTCATTTACACTGAAGTACAAACTAAGTTTAAGCTTCAGAGGCTCAGCATTTGGGCAGACACATGGGCTGTTTGCTTTGAGCGAGTGGCAACAGCTACTCTTCCCCCCAGAGTTGGCACAGAGAACATTTTTGAAACACAGACTGTCATGATTGCTGGCACGTCGGCTATGTGGAATGAAAGAGTGCTTTCAAAAAACGGGGGGAAGAAAAGAAGAAAAAGCGTATAATACAACAATAAGCCCACACATTTGGTTCTTTTGGTAAATGTCAAATTTTACTCACCAGCCTCACACAGCCAGCAGTGATTACTCCTCCGGTATTCCCCGTGGAAGAGCGTGCTGTTTGTGAAGTGTCGGCGGTTTGTTAGGAAAGACACAAATTAGATGGGCTTAATTACTCCACCAACACAGCCCAGGCTGTCTACACATACCAGCTCTGCCCTTCCTCTTGGCAGGGGTCCTCCTATACTGTGGCTTTGGCCTTGCACCAGGTTGCCTGCTCTGGCCCACATTAGAATGAAAGGTGGTAGAGGAGAGGGAACTGGAACATTTGAATGTTTTAGGGCTTTGGGCCCAAGCCCAGAAAGGTTTGATTTCAAATTTTAAATCTACTTTGTACTAGGTGAGTCTTGGGCTCCAGAACTGTAGACGTCTTAATAATAATATGGACTTACTTTCGCTCTTACAGTTGTCTTCTGCTGGGGATTGAACTCATGACCTTACACACAACTGACAAGAATCCTATTACTGGTAACCACACCCCCAACCCCACATGAGCTTATTAAAAATCATGATGAGGGAGTAATGAGAACTGGCTGCTCTTTCAGAGGACCCGGGTTCAAGTCCCAGCACCAACGAGGCAGCTTACAACCATGTGTAACTCTAGCCCCAGGGGAGACGATGTCTGGCTTCCTCAGGCACTGCATGCGTGTGGCACTTGAAGAAGCGCTGTGACACACACACAGAAAAAAATAAAAATAAATTATTAAAAAACAAAGTTGCAATGGGAAAACACATAGTACACAGATACATGTAACCAGAAGATGTTCTTGGTGGTTGCTGAATGTCTCGGTCACAGGCTTCTCGTGTAAGAACAGTTAAAAATAGCAGTGCTCTCGTAGATTTGTACCGGAATCTGCTGTTTGTCAGAATCCGTTTCCCGATGCATTATGCAGTGCTTTCCGATGGAACACTGAGCAGTAATAGAGATTTCTGTATTCATGCTGCCTGCCACAGGACAGCTAGTTACTGCGTGTAACTACTGAACACTTCTAGTTTGGCTATAGGAAGTGGTATTCAAATTTCATTGCATTTAATTTAAAATAACCATCCATGTATGGTCTGTGAGTACCATATTAAACTGCACAGTTTTATGATACTAAAAGAGCTAAATCTGTGTGAAAAGGGGGACAATATTGTGATAGAATCATTAACAGAGAAGTAGGAACGACCGGAGTTGGTAGGATTGAGTAAGTCAAAAAGAATCAATTTTTTAATGCATAATAGACACTATTTTTACCCCTGTTAAGATGTTACATCTGTTACGCTATTCTTCTATCTATTGCTTATATGAATAAGCAAAATATGGACTAACTCTAACCTTAGACACCAAACTGTCTGGTTTTGTTTTGTGTTTTTGACATGGAGTTTCTCTGTGTAGCGTTGGCTGTCTTGGACTCGATTTGTAGACCAAGCTGGCCTCGAGCTCACAGAGATCCACCTGCCCCTACCTCCCTGAGTGCTGAGATTACAAGCCTGTGCCACCACGCCAGGCCCAAATTGTCCTGTTTTAAGAGCTGTTTGATTAACTGTAAGTTCTACTGAAATGAAAAAGATTGAAATTTGATTTGAAATTTGCAAAATTTGTACCATTTGGCATACAGATACAATCAACAATTATATTTATATATCAAACACGATCACTAAACCGCAACATGTACAGAAGAGCTTCTGGAATGTTCTCCTCTCCCCAAAGGACACTGAACCTGTGCAGCTGAGAGCATTTTAGGGGATAATGAGAGAGGAAGCCATGCCAGTGTAGTGAGCTCCTCATTGACAGAGTGATGAAAAAGCTCACATGAGGAGAAACTGATAAAGTTATCATGTGTTTTGTTCCTGTTGGCACAATCCAAGAGAGCAGAACAAATAGTGCTGGTTCGGTAATAATTTCAATGTACCACACATGCTATGAGAGAATCTGCTGCCTATGGTATGTTTAAGTGACGTAAAATTATGACACAAGTCCAACGTGAAAAATGCACCGATTTTACATTACTTAACGCTGAACACGGAAGTGAACATAGCTGAAGTTAAAGCAGTCCTTCACTGGGAGCCAGAGACTTGGTTCTGCCAGTTACCAGTTGGGAGCCCTTCAACAAGCTGCTTGCACCCTCGGTGTCCCCCCCCCCCCCGTCATTCCTGCATTTATAAATGGGACAGTAACACCCACCTCACAGCTTCTTTTAGGGGCTGGATGAAAAACTGTGAAGCAACCTCCAAAGGACTGTTATCATCATCACGTGTTTCACTTCTCAGAAGTCATCTATGGGATGGGGCAGAGCAAGCTGACCAGACTACAGATAAGGAAGTCAGGGCTGTAAGGGTTAAAGGACTTGCCTGTGGTTACACAATCACGAAGAGTAGCAGGCTCATCACAGTCACAGGACACTTGATAAAGTTGCCCCATTCATTTTTCAGAGACCCTGCTCTAGAAAGGTCTAGAATGACAAGACTGTAAAAAGAGCAACCCAAGCTGTATCTTCTACGTGGGAAGGAGAGGCTCTGCCCAGGGCTATCGCTGGTTATAACAATCAATGGCCAATTGGACTAGATCTAGCCTCACTAGTAGGTGTAGTTCTGTTGCACCACAATATGCTCATCGAGTTGGGAAGTGCCTTTGGCTGCTGCACAACAGAGCTGAGCAATTGCAACAGAGGCCATGTGATGTGCAAGGCCAAATATTTGCACTATCTGCCACCTACAGAATACGTTCAAACACATGGTCCTTTCATCTCCCAGGATCTGGCTATTAGAAGGGTGTGGCCCAAGATACTAGGCAGCTGTTATTGTGACCAGCACCCCTAAGCCTCTGGGCCCTAGCTTTCTACATATGCTGTATGTCCCAATGTGTGTGAAAGAGAGAGCTCTGTCCTCTGGACTGGCATGGCCATTGTTGTCACTCACATGAAGCCCTTATAAGAGTGGCTCCAACACAATTCCCTCAGACCCTCTGCTGAGACTGTAACCACGCCTGCTTTCCAGCCTTTGGCTGCACATGATCCTGCCCCAGGTACAGGAGCTTGGTGGGCAGGCTGTTAAATTCTGTAGGAGATAAAAGGTTGACCGAGTGTGGGACTCCTGTAATGTAGCTCTATGACCTGGCTCCCATGCTCAGGCGGGGCCTTTAGTCCAGCTCCTGAGCTATCCATGCTCCTGTAGGTCACCTCAGTAAACCCACTGGCTTGTCTAGCTGGACCTGGATAAACTTGTTTCTTTGGTTTGTTGGTACCATATCTGCAGAGAATAGGGGTTTCTGTGCATCTCCCCAGGGAGAGTCATGTTAACACCTAGAGACAAAAAGAGATGGCTTGTGAACACCAGGAGGGCTTGGGACTTCCACAAGTGCTCACTGGGGCAAGCATGGTTTTAGGGGTGGGAAGGAAGATTTGAGCAGAAAAGGCACTCAGAAAACAGTAACCAACTTTGTCAAATCTTTCTTATATAGCAGAGAGGCAAATCCTCAAACAACAGGGTATCGGTCCCCAGTGGAGGAGGCATCTTTTGTTGACCTTGATTTTTTAACGTACCTACTTTATTTAGTGTTATTAAACACTTCTACCTCCCTTCCAACCACTCAGCACTAGGTATGAGGGAAAGAAGGTTAGTGGGGACAAGGGGTGGAGTTCTGTCTGATATTTCCTGCTGGGCAGGGTTGTAGGATTCTTTGGGGGCAATACCCATATCAGTCATCCAGAAATCCAGAAGTCCAAGTAACCAGCAAATCTGCAAACAGCGAATGCAGCAGCAGGAAGAACCAGCACTCCTCCAAGCAGCTGCCCTTCTTCCTCTGGCCTGTCATATTCATACCCCTCGAAGTCCTCAGACCTCAACTAATTCCATCTGGCTAAGACCACGCTCCTCATGAGACACTTAACAGGTGTGGACAAACTAAAATCAGAAACTCGGAATTTTAACAAAAGACATGTTTACATATCATAAACCAAAACAACCACAACAGCCTTTGCTTCTCCTTTGGGTTTCAGTTCCTGGTGCTGGGTCTGGGGTGGTCACAGATTGACATGGATACAAGTGACAACTGGGAAAGTTCTGCAGTGTTAACTCAAAACATTTCTCTGTGACTCTTCACACAACGATGCCACATTTCTTGACTAGATGGACACTGAACACTGAAATCGTTTTTTTTTTTTCTAAAGTAATTTCATTTAGATAATTTCCACAAGCATGGATTATAATTTGTGTTTTACTTCTTGATTTTGAAGGTAAAATTTAATTTTTAGAAGAAAAATAAACATGGAAAATATGAAAGATTTTAATTTTTAGACTTTTAAACAATTATTTTAATTTTTATAACTGGATGAAATATATTAAAAATGTATATATATATTGGGTAGTAATGTATCACTCTTTATAAGTCTTTGAACATTACTGTCAATAAAACAATTGCTGTTTGCTCATTTGTGAGAGTAAGGATTTGGGGGGGGGAGCCTTTAATAATTGCAGAAATATCTGTTTTTAAATGTAGGCAGCAGGTTGGAAAGAGATGGAATAGAATCATTAACAGAATCATTAGCATGGCCCCAGTCTATCCCCTACCATTTCCTAACTACTGAATGACCGATAAGGACTCATTAATGGGAATTACATTATTCTACTCCTAAAAATCTGTTTCTTAGAAGAAGAAGTGGGCAGGGGTGGAGTGGCCTCTTCCTCCTCTTCAGGACTGCCCAACCCTATTCAGTGCTACCTTCCAGGAGGACCAGGTCTCTTTCCACAGCTGCTTTACTAAGGAAGCTGCCTCTCCTGAGGCAGTCCTTGGATTGCCAGCACAGCTCCTGGAAGCCCCATCTACAGCTCCTTTCTCAGGAGGAGGAAGAAGAGCTACAATGCTGGCCTAGAAACAAGGCAGACTTTGTCATCTTTTCCTGCCTTTCCTGGCATCCACTAACATAGCCATCCTGGACACCAAAGACATGCATAAACCCACCCAAGACACCGATGAAAACTGGCACAAAGCCCTTGGAGTTACCGACGTGGATGCCACAGCTCAGCTGGTGGGGAACAGCTGGTGGGAGATCATTCATTCATGTGACAAAGTATAGACTGCGTGCCTGTGTGCCAAGCTTCATGCTAGGTATAGGAACACAGCTGTGACAGTGACCAGGGCACCCTGGGTTGTTCTTTGTTCTGAGCTCCTCGGGACTTCCTTGGGATTTCATGATCGGTATGTTCATTATCCATAATGAGCTCTTTTGCATTCTCAGTCAGTTTATGCTAATGAAGTGACTTGGGGTAAGATTCCCTAGATAGACTCAGGATTGGGTCTGGTGACTAAAGAGACCTTGGAACTTTTCGTGCCACCTGCCAGCCCCTCCACCAGCCTCCATGGAGAAGCCCGGAGCTGAAGACTGAGAACTACACAAACATTAACAAGGAAGTGTGGCAAGCTTATGGACTGGTAAATGCACCCCAACTCTATGGAGGCAAAAGCTCTAGCACCTGAGGCCTTCTAGAGTGTTCGTGTGGTTCTTCACCTGGTCATTCCTTGCTGTCTTTTTTATAAACCACACAATGGATGTTTAGTTTCTCTGAGCCCTGTGAGATGTTCTAGGAGGAGGGACTGGTGGGAGTCCCTGATTTTACTGGGTCGGTCAGACTCTGGGTGCTCTGGGCTTGTGATTGGCATCTCAAGGAAGGGTACACCATGGAACCTCAACCCATTATGGGTCGTTAGTGTTAGACTCAAAGGGAATTGTGTAACGCTTTGGATGTCAGAGAACTGGATGGTGTCACAAAACATGGATTTCTCCTCACTCCAGTGATGGTACAAGGGGGAGGGAAGGCAGAAAAGGTGAAGTGGAAGTTTCTTTGAAGACTCAGTTGTGTCATGTGATGTTTTGCTATGAGCTGTCTCATGCTAGGGGGTGTGACTTTGGCCAGCTGAAAACATCTGTGGGTGAACTTTGAGGAGAGATTTCTATAGAGAAGCCCACGGACAGTAAGACAACACTGCATCAACATCACTGCGCTGGTCTTCATTTTGACACTTTACTTTGCAGAGAGAAATGTTTCAGAGAACTTCTTGGAGCAAATCCAACCGAGTCTTGTGGCTTTTCTGACTTGTCCTGGTCTGCTGAATCGTGTTGCTGTTTGGTGTTGGCCTTTGGACTGGACTGCTGGTGTCTGGGCAACAAAGAGTGGACTCATCCCAAGGAACTACTTCTAAAAAGGTCTATAACCCTCTTTTCCTTAAGAACTCCAAATAATGTAGGTTTTGGAAATATCTAAGCCTACAGTAATGAGACATAATTACATTAGGGTGATGTTTCAATGAGAGAAAAGATGAAGCACCCTGGGAGCCTGGAGCAGGAGGAACTTATCCCAAGGAGCTATGATGTCAGACCTAAGCTGCCTTGCCCTGAAGGAGAGTGCCATTGGCCCATGAAGAGAAAAAGTGAATGCATGCTTTCTGTTCTTTGTTAGCTCTTTATGAGAGCTTTATGAGTAACCTTATAACAGTTGATGTCCCCTTAGTGATGGTACCCTGTCTCTCAGAATGGAGAAATGAGCAGACATGGACATGGTGATTGGTTCAGAAAAGGACATGGAACTTGAGCTGGACTATTAAAATCTTCCCTTAGGACTTCAGGTGGAACTAAAGAGGGGGGCAAACTACTGAGATGGTAAGGAAAGAAGTTGGCAAGACTAGACTGAGCACCAACTTCCAACAAAGAAGCTGCCCTCGGAATCCCAGCACCCCCACCTCACCCTTACCCCCAACCCCTCACTCCTGCTCCTTCACTCCCGAGTGGAACAAACTTGAGGTTTGCATTTCTCAGCTTTTCAGGAGGCCCCTGGTTGTCCAAATCAGTGGCTCTTATCCTCCCAGTCCCTTAATCCCCTACTGACTCCTCACCTGGCTTCCTGGAATCACTCCCCAAACCAAATCCTCACCTCGGGGTCTCCTTGTGTAGAAAACAAACTACAAGGCTCTGTGGTCACTTTTCTTCATACTGCTGATTGTGTGTTTAAGGGCTCAGGGATGGAGGTGATGCTCTCCTTTCCCAAGGTTCAACACTTGGAATTTGTCCTTGTCCCAACATAAAGCTGACTGTTGCCTCTCTGTTTGTCTCTGTGACTGTAAGACGAGTTTTTGTCAGACCTTGGCCTAATAGCCAAACGTTTATAGGAGATAGCAGATGAACACCTTATAGAATACAGGTCATGCTTGAAATTAAGGAATAATATTGTTAGAGTACAAAGAACAGACTGATGAACCATCAGACCTTCCTCTTAGACCATTCCAATACTATGTGATGGGTGTGTCAACCGCAAAACTCAGCCCTCACAGAAGATTCCACATGGCTGCATAAGCTTCTAGCTCCAATTTCAGATCCTTCTGTTTAATCAGATTGCTCAAATATCCCTCCATAGCAGTACAAAACTAGAATAAATGCTATACTGTATTAACAAAGCAGGTTGGCTCACAGAGCAATGAGATTCACGGAGCTGATCAATGGAAACTTATCAAGTACAAACAAGGCCATTTGTCATGGGAAATACAGTCTCTGAGTCACGGCAAAAGCTAGTCTTACTGGACAAGGATTTTACAAGGCAGTCAGTTGGTTGGTCAAAGTTTTAAAGTTTATGTAAATAATCTTCAGACCTAGTCAGTGTCCCCCATTTTAGCCTCTTCAGTATTGGGGTACCTTCTAGGGAAGAGTGGCGGTTAGATTGTATTCATATACCCTAAAGCTCTGGGCATAAATATCAGTGCTTATAGAGACTTTTATAGAATAATGGACACATTCCTGCTAGAACAGAAAAGGTTATAGAAACTGTGTAAGTGACTCTTAAGTTATTCCTCAACCTGGGATCCTGCCATAATTCCAAAGTGACGATAGGTCTTTTTTGTTGCAAAGGTAGCTTAAAACTTTCTACAGTTTTTGCAATCAGTTATAATTTGCATTCAGCTTGCATCACCAGTCCTTGAGAAAAGCAGAAGATGCCAACCATACCCTTAGGGAAACTTAGCTATTTTGTACAAGAGCATCCCAAGCAGGGGGCTAAACCTACGTCCTTCCAAGGCCCTTTCACTGCCACTGTCATGAAGACATAAGCAACACCTGCAGCTCACAATGCTTCTAGGTAAACCACAGAAGGCTCTTTTAGACTATGGGAACCAACTCTTGCCAGATCTAACTCAAGATCCTTCTGTCTTCCCAAAGGAGGAGATAGGGCTATGCTTACAATATATGGGAAAGGATCACTAAAAGAACAGCAACTCCAGGAGCCTCCAAGGAGCCTTCACCACATCCAGTCATTTTAGCTCCTTCTATTGCTGGGCTGCTTCAGTATTGGAGGCTCTTTGGTGGTGCTGAGGATCAATCGATCATGATCCCTTGCTGGGTAGAGAGTCTTTAGAGGACATCTGTGGTAGGCTCCATCCTGTTCTCTCTCTCTTCTATCGCTTCTGGTGTCTATCCTGTTTTCCCTTCTGAATGAGAAGGAAGTATCCTCCCTAGGGTCCTTGTTATTTAGCTTCTTTAGGTCTGTCAATTTTAGTATGTTTATCCTATAGTATATGACTAATATCCACTTATAAGTGAGTTTATACTCTCTTTCTGCTTCTGGGTTACCTCACTCAGGATAATCTTTTCTAATTCCATCCATTTGCCTGAAAATTTCATGATTTCCTTGTTTTTAATAGCTGAGTAGTATTCCATTGTGTAAATGTACCATTCTATATCCATTCTATATCCATTCTTCAGTTGAAGGACATCTAGGTTGTTTCCAGATTCTGGTTATTATGAATAAAACTGCTATGGACATAGTTGAGCAAACGTCTTTGTCGTGTGGTTGAGCATCTTTTGGGTATATGCCCAGGAGTGGTATAGCTAGACCCCCTGCTCAGATGTAGCCCATACATCTCCATTTGGGTTCCTAGTAAGGGGAAAAGAGACAATCTCTGACATGAACTGGATTGCCTGCTCCTTGTTCACTTCTCCCTGGTGGGGTGACCTAGCCAGACCAGAGAGGATCCAGGAAGTCCCGATGGGACCTGATAGGCTAGGATCAGACAGTAGTGGAAGAGGACTTCCCCTATCAATGGATTAGGGGAGGAAGAGTGAATGAGGGTGGGGCTACGAGGAGATGAGGGAGGGGACTACAACTGCATACAAAGCAAAGAAATTGGAATACTAATAATAAGAAGAAGATGATAAAGGTTTCACTGGTCAAAGAGACCAAGGGAGGGCTAGAGAGATGGCTCAGAGGTTAAGAACACTCACTGTTCTTCCAAAGGTCCTGAGTTCAATTCCCAGCAACCACATGGTGGCTCATAACCATCTGTAGTAAGATGTGGTGTGCAGGCAGAATGTTGTATAAATAATAAATAAGTCTTAGAAAAAAAGAAAATTTTGTTAAAAAAAAAAAAAAAAGACCAAGGGAGTCAGGCCTCCTCAATCCAGTTTTTGAGATTTTTCTTCTGATGCCTGTACTGACATGGGAATTAAATCCATAGTTACTGGAACATTCCTTCCACTAAGTTTGTGTCAACATTTGCATATTCTCTAGAAGCCTCCATTAGCCTGTTTAGAAATATAGCTACATTTTCATCTGTTCGCCACGTGATCTGGGCCACACCATGACTTCCTGGCTTAACTGAATTTCTCACAGCTTACTTAGGCTAGTGAGGTGCTTTGCCCATTCCCCATGGTTCCAAAAGTGAAGTCCATGGGAGATCCCTGTTCTGTATGGCTGCGTGTCATATTTTGTTTGCATTATGATCTGAATGGTTAGCTGTGTATCAGTGAGCCACTTCCCTTGCCTTAGCAATTGTTCTTGCTTTTTTATGGTGCTGAAATAGGACAAGTTTACCATTGTGTGTGTGTGTGTGTGTGTGTGTGTGTGTGTGTGTGTGTGTGTGTGTGTCTTAAGTCTGGTATAGAAATGAAGACATGTCTTCTGCTTTTTCCCCAACCCCCAATCAGGCACCTTCTTTGATTGAAATATTCTAGTGCTTTATTCAATTTTTGCCACAGGGCAGAGTCCCATAGAAAAATCAGGAATGGCCTCTCAGCTAGGCAGTGAACTAAAGGGAAGAGCATCAGAGAAGCAGAAGGAGAAGGTGACCCGAGTCCAGCCTTGGGTGAGGAGGAGCTGGGACAGGGGGATGTTCAGAACAGCAGTCAGTTTAGGTGGAAGGATTTAGGTGGAGGTTGCAAAGATTCCACAGGCGTCCTCAGGCTCTTACTAAAGAGTCGCAGAAGTGCATCCATAAGGAGCTTCCATTTTCCCATGCCTGCTGCAGAAGTTATTTAGCTGGAGGTGTTGAAATTAATAGTGCTATCAGTAGGCAATTTTGGGAGCATACCGAGGCTAACTGATGCCGCTGGCTTTTTGAATTTACTCCAATTAAAAGACACCCTGAGAAGAAATATTTTGGAAGGCTGACAGTGTTTCCCATGTCCAAGATCTTAGCAAATTTGATATCCCACAATAAGTGGTCTTGTGCAGGAGTAGAAGGATCCAATACGTATTGTTTTCCACTAGGGTCATCTGGAAAGAAGGAATATCAATTGGAAAAAAAAAATGACTCCATCAGACTGGCCTCTGGGCAAGTCTGTGGGAGCATTTTCTTGATTGATGATTGGAGTGAGAGGGCCCCAGACTACGAAGGGATGGTGCCACCCCCGGGAGATTGGTCTCGGGTTTTATAAGAAAGCAAGCTGAACCAGCCATGGGGAGCAAACAAGAAAGCAGTGTTCCTCCTTGGTCTCTGCTTCAGTTTCTGACTCAAGTGCCTGCTGGGACATCCTCAGTGATGAAGTGTGACTGCAATAGCATATGCCGAGGAACCTTTTCTTCCCCGGGTGATTTTGGTCAATGTTTTATCACAGAAAACAGAAGCCAACCTAGAACAGCACCTATATGAATCAAACGTGATTGCTCTTCCCACACAGTTCTGCAAGGGGCTGGCTAACGGGCAGTCATCAGCTAGCCTGAAGGACTTCGGGTGCTCCAGCTGCTACAGCTGCAGAGCTCAAAGGCGAGACAGAAGAAAACACACGCCACACTTCACAGGGCACTGCGCTAAGGACCTCGAGCTTGTCTTCTGTCTTCTGGTGGTGCTCCCTAACTTTCCTAAGCTAGGGAAGGAGTAAGGGAGAGGGCCACATCTAACTGAGGGAGAGAGACTCCACTTGGAAATAACTCACTTCTCTTCTGGAACTAATAATTACAGAAGATCAGATCCTTTCCAATTAACCTGAAAATCCCTTCCCTGGAGACAAGATAATTTTTTGGGAGAATGCTTTTGATTTTGTATGTATGTCAGAAGAGTGAGGGTGAGCATCTCTTCTACAATGCTGAATGAAAAAAGAAAGGATAACAAATTCTAGAAGAAATAAATTGTCCAAATGTGTTGTGTTGTGGTGTGTGTGTGTGTGTGTGTGTGTGTGTGTGTGTGTGTGTGTGTGCTTCTCCAGACATAGGAAAGAGGCCTGAAGCCTTTGGTGCCAAGGAAGATGTGCTGTGTGACATTAAGTTTCTGGGGTTAGCTGGAGCAGCTCCGGGAGGCATGCCTGGCCTACTCAGGGGCTGGAGCCCAGACACCATCACTGCCTGAGTGTGGCACAGCGGTCTGCTTGGGCTTCCGGAAAGCACCCTGAGAAGAGCAGGGCCTTTCCCCAGCCCTTCCCTGAGCTTTCCTCTCTGTTTGTTCAGGCTGGGTTGTTTTCCTGTGTGTTTCCTAATCTCATCACAGGTCCTTTTGTGTGCTCTGTGTGTGCATGTGTGACGTATGTGTGGTATACATCTGTGTCATGTATATCTAAGTGTGCAGTGCTGAACCAGTCTTCAAGTCTTGGTCTACACATCTTTGTACAGACATAGAAGGATTATGTGCACATCTGGGATGGCCCACGTGCGCGCTGGATGTACATGTGCCTGCCTTCCAGCCCTGTCCTGCACTCTTCCGAACAAACCACAGCTGTGGTAGGAAGTCACACTCTGCCTGTTTTAGCTTACTAGGCTCAAATCTCAGCTACAAGTGTGCAGTTTTCAAGGGCTGTCTCCACCCACAAGCCTCCCATTCTAGGGAGGGTGAGGTGGCCAGTGGAGCTCACTGAATCTAGCATCCCTTGCTCTCCTGCCGCCCCTTTCCCTGTCAGCTGTGCTGAGTCCCAGGTGACTTGCATAGTGCCCCCCGGAGGGGGGGGGGAGAATCCCACCTGGTCTTCATGAGCACCGCTCTGTGTTGGAAACAGCAAGGGACAGGGAAGCTGTAAGCATAAACTTCTGAGGTCAGAGGTCTGGAAAGGGCTTTGGTCCACCAGGCTGTGTCTTGTTGGAAAGGCCGACAGACGCTCATGGCCCCGCTGGGTGCCTCTGCTGTCCCTTCCGCTGCTGTACTGTGGTAGCAGGCTGTCTAAGTTGTCTGTTTCCTGCTTACTGACCCCCATTTGCGCTGTCCCTGCTCTCTTTGCACTGGTCTAGCACCACCCCGGGTGTAGCTGTTCCCACGGAGAAGCCAGTGAATCTGACAGGCATCTAGGCCATCCTGCTACATTTACAAACTTCTTCCATATTCTGGTGTGTCCACCTTCTAGGCTCTGTTACCTTGGCTCTCTCTGAACCCAGGGCTGGAGCCAGGAGGAGAGCATTTTTCCCTGCCTGTGACTTCTGAGGATGGCCCTGCTCCTGCTCTGTTCTCTGCTCCCCAGCTGGGAAGATTTCAGTTTGGGTGAGGAACTGTTACAGGTAAATGATGTCCCTTTAGGTGGGCTTCTCATCTCTTGTCCCTGCCCTGGGTGTTTCTTTGGTCTGAGGCCTGAGTTGTTGAGAATCAAAACACATTTACAAATTTTCTTTCTCACCTTGGTGCAGCCTCTCTTCACACCTCAGGTGAGGATACTATGTCAGCCTGACTGATAGAACAGGGCCCTGTGAAAGGAAGGAGTCGGGAGAGGAGAAAACACATTCCCAAACATATCATCAGCACCTGGCCACACAAGGACAGCCACACATTGGCTTCCATCAAGGGTTTGGGACCCTCTTTTACACACCTATGCCTGGTGCATATGTTTGCCCTAGGAATATTTATAACCTCCAAAATTACTGGGTTTTGTAGAAACTGTATACAAACCGTGACACTTTTAAAGTCATCAGGGGCTGGAGAGGTGACTCAGGGGGAAAGCTCCTGCTGTGCAAACTCAAGGGCCTTACTCTCAATCCCTGGAAGGGAGCCAGGCTCAATGGTGTATGTCCGTGATCCCAGTACTCCTGGGCGAGATGCGGGTGGGGACAGGACAGGATGTGGAGCCTCTGGGCCAGCCAGCCTGCTGTATTCAGTAAAGGAGTCCCATCTCAAAACAAGGTGGAAGGTAAGGATGGCACCCAGAGCTCTTCTGGCTCTATTCAAGCACTGTGTCAATACACAGTAACCGCCACACATACACACATCAAACACACACACACACACACACACACACACACACACACACACACACACACGCACGCACACGCACACACATGTCTCATACGTATACAAGCACTCAAAATAAAATAGAATAAAACAGTCTACAGCTGGTGAGGTGGCTCAGTGGTTAGGATCCCAGGCTGCTTTTGCAGAGGGCCCAGGTTCAATTCCCAGCACTCCAGTAACTCTAGCTCCAGCGGGATCGAACTCCCTCACTCACGCAGGCAAAGCACCAATTTACATAAAAGAAAAGTAAATAAATTTTTAAAAATATTTAAATGCCAGTAATTTTTTAATATGTAAAATAAGATGAAAAAGAATAGGGGATACTACAAATATCCCTCAAATCCAGCGTTTGCAAGAAAAATGCCACAGCATTTGATTGATGTGTCCGTTGGCCTTCCAAGGCTATCATCTTCCTGTGCATGTCCTGGCCAACAGAATCCCTGTGAATGAGTCCACAGTCGGCCCACACCAGGTGTGGTGGCTCCCTTCCAGGGCTGCCAGCCTGTGTAAGGCTGTGTACCAACCAAGGCTCCCACTGTCTGCCAAACCTCACTTGAGGAGTATGAGACAGGCTTTCTCTATGTAGCCGTGGCTGTCCTGGACGCACTGTGTAGACCATGCTGGCCTCGAACGCACAGAGATCTGCCTCCCTCTGCCTCCCCGATGCTGGCACCACAAGGTAGACGTTTTAATAACCGAGTCATCCCTGACCCCAAAGTCTTAGAGTCTTTTATTATTTTAAATATCTTTATTGAGACAAGGTCTCGCTGTGTGCCCTGGCTGGTCTGGAGCTCATTATGCAAACTCATATAGATCTACCGGTCTTTGCCTCCAGAGTACTGGGATTAAAGGTGTGCACCACCATGCCCAGCCGTCTCAGAGTCTTTAATGTTCACTTATGTATTGTAAGTGCTCGAGATTGTAGTGTGGACAATAATCTATGCTGTAAGCAATTCTCAAGGCCACCTGCTGCTTCGGCAGTCTACCGTGGGACTGTTGGCCGGCAGAACTCATTTTCAGAACTGCTGTGGTGGCACACACCTCTCCTGCTACAGTATAATGCTTGTGGTTCTAACCACGGTGATTTGGGGTTAGAGAAGATCTGAGAAGCAGTCATTTAGAATCACGACTGAGACAGCTACTCATCATTCCTGTAAATTTCCTGATGCTGGGAAATCAATGGCTGGGTTATTGCTACTACTCATTTCAGAGCGGGACTTTCCTGGCTTTGTTACTATTGGTCTAAGGCCCAAGATGTTTCCTTTACTTTCAATTTTCTTTCTGAAATATAAAACACTTCGATATTATAGAAGATATGAATCATCTCATCGTCTTTTCCCCTGAGAAATTCAACTCTATTAAGCCAGTTTACCCACCTCCTGCTTGACATGGTCCCTACAGAACATGAAAAGTTAAAGTTCCTTCCATTGTCTACTGTACCAATCTTATCTGATGCTGTTAACCATTTATGCTCCAGAAAACATCACATCCACATAGTTATGAGTAAAGAGGCCAAGTGAAGACGAATGAAATCTGTGTAACTCTCCTAGTTTTGGAGCTGAAGGGTAGGGAAAGGACCCCGGGTAATGGAGCAGAGAAAGACAATTACTGTGTCACTGATGCTTAATTTCATTGAGTTTTTTGGAACAGGCAAAAAAAAAAAAAAAAAAAAAAAAACATATAAAGTGAGAACCTTGAACTGGTCTCAAGACAAACTGTCCCAGCCAGTAGATGGCTCTCAGTAAAGAACTCACCTCAGAAGCACAAGGACCTGGGTCTGGGTTCCCAGAACTTGTGTCCAAAAAGCCAGATGTAGTGTCGCGTGCTTATAATCCCAGAAATGTCAAGAGTGGAGGTACAGACAGGTAGACCCTGAAAGCGTACTGGCAGCCAGCCCAGCCTAGGTGTCAAAGATTCCCAGACGGTGAGAAAGCCTCTCCCAAATAGTTTGGAAGGTGCCTGTGATGATTGACCTCTTCTGTCAACTTAATGGGATGTAGAGTC
Organism: Psammomys obesus; assembly: GCF_907164565.1. Lineage (NCBI taxonomy): Eukaryota > Metazoa > Chordata > Mammalia > Rodentia > Muridae > Psammomys > Psammomys obesus. The sequence goes on from NW_026591711.1 coordinate 5,719,357, forward strand.
ACCTAGGAGACAAAATTTGGGGGTGTGTCTATGGATGAGTTTCTAGATTGAGCTAATTAAGTCAGGAAGACCCATCCTTCATGAGTGGTTCCATTCAGCAGGCTGAGCTCTGAAAGTGAATAGAAGGAAAAAGGTAACCGAGCACAAACATCCATCCCTCTGTAGCTTTCTGACAGATGAACACATGTGATCAGATGCTTCGTGCTCCTGCCACTTGCCTTTCCCACTGACTGTATCGCCCCAAACTGAGCCAAAATAAAACCCTTCCATCCTTGAGTTACTTCTTGTCAGGTGTTGGTCACAGCAAAGAGAAAATTAACTAATACGACACCCGAAGAGTGACAGCCGGAGGTTATTCGCTCACATGCAGTCACAAACCCTCACAAATATCTGCGCCCATGTATAGATGAAGATGCACACACAAAAAAAGGGGAGGGAAAGAAGAAAGGAAGAAGGAAGGGAGGAAAGAAGGAAGGAAGGAAGGAAGGAAGGAAGGAAGGAAGGAAGGAAGGAAGGAAAGGAGACAAGCTGCTTAGTAGATGTGCACAGATCCAGGCATGTAAATATTAGAACAGAGAATGAAAGGAGGCGACGTGCTCAGAGACTATAGTGCTGAAAGACTTGAACCACCTTGCCCATTTCTGCAGCAAGCATGGCTAGTACATGTCAGTTCCCACTGCTGGGACCCACCAGGCCAGTGTTTTATTATAATAGTGGCCCTTAAACAGTATGTTTCTTCATACAATGATGACAGGATTTTTATGAGTAGAAATTAGGCCTTGGACCAAGTTTATAATAAACCGCAAGCTTCATTACACAGGTTAGCAGAAGGGACCAGATGCTGAGTGATATATTTGCCATGTAGCAAGAAGGCAGCTCTGAGAAGTTGTTTAGGAAAGGTGCCACAGTGATATTTGACAGGCTCCGGGCATCTGGCTTTTGGGGGTGAATGTGTAGGAGGACAGTAAGAGGCCAAGGATTAAAAAAAAAAAAAATCAGATAATTGGGTAGAAATTCTTCCCACCTCTGTTGAGCCAAGTCATCTCAGCCTCTAGAGAAATGACACCATCATACATTGTTTATTAAATGTGAAAGGAAAGCATAAAAATGATTTTTCTGTTCAAGCCTAATTAAGATCTATGTGAAAAAACTGGGTTTTTTTTCTCCTGCTCAAAAGTGAACAAAGGGCCTATTAATGTTAGGAAGTGACCTCACTGTGGTTAAAATTATTTGCGCAGCTCCTATACGGAATGGCAGGCAAAAAGCCCTTCCCAACCTGTGTGGGCAACAAGAAACAAACAGGGTAGAAGAGGAAGTGAGGGTCAGTGGGGATGACAAACTTGGATCAACACCAGTGCTTTCAAGAGAGCTCATACAGCTTCAGGTTCAATAAATGAGCCCCTGCCAATGGCTCGGCCCAGCCTGTCTGTCAGCAGGGTTGATGTCCTAGCATAAGGAATGTTTCTGGTTTTTTTTTTCTTCCCCCCTTGGCCCTTCATGCCAGAGCCTGTCTAGTCCTCAGCTTCAAATACTGCGTCCACTGTTGTGCAGCTACAACCCTCTGCCAGGCAGCTTCATGTGCTAGGCTCTTATGACCCGTAGGATTAGATTTTGCCATGCTCATGTGCCCATTCGTATTTTCCTCCACCTGTAGTCATACGTCAGTAGAAGACCTTGCAGGTAATTGATAACTCTTGCTGAACCTCAAACGAGGAATGTCAGACTTGTCCTGGTTTACCGGTGATCTGTTGAAGCAGACAGACAGAACCAGAAGTATCTATTTGGTTTCTTTGATGGACCCGTAACATTTCCCTCAACCTAAAAAGGAGAGAGAGTGCCCAGAATCTCAAGGAAGGGTTAGACTGAGAGTGGAATGCAGTGGGCCTTTCTCTGTTCCCACAGACAGTGGTTGGAGCCACTCTAAGACAGCAGAGCTGGTGGTGTTTCTGTGAAGCAAGCTGTGATTCTGGGGTATGATTGTAGGGTGGAGGACAGACTTGAGATGCCCAAATAATGCTGTGTCGTCTGTCTGGTCCCCATAAGAGTAGAGACTACTTTTCCTACGACTGAAGAAAACAGCCTCTGTGCAGCCCCAGGAAGCCTGGCAGCTTGGAGGGCAGAAGCCTGAGATGCAGCAACCTTCACTTTGCTTGGACCTGGTGGAGAGTCGCAAGTGGGTGTTTGTGTGCCCCATTTAAGATGAATGAACTAAATCTTGCTAGTGCTAGTGTCATCATGGAGGGAGTAAAGCCAAAGGTGCCTACCGCCTTCCCAAGAGGTTTCCTCTGGACTTCTAGAAGTGCAAATTAGACTAAATTCATACCCTCTGTACTGAACCATGACCCAGCTGTTTTCCTTTGAGTCCAAATTTTCTTCTAAATGGAAGAATACTATTTGCTTTGATATAAAGCCTATATATATTATCTCCAAGTAGAATTTGGCTGTAAGCCAGGCATGGCGGCCTGTTGTAATCCCAGCACTTCGGAACCTGACAAAGAACGATTATCAGATGTTTGAAAGCAGCTTGGTCTACCTAGTGAGAATCAGGCCCTTGGCTCCTTCAATAGATGCTTGGGACACTTGCCAGCTCTTGGATTTGTACAGATTTTACTTCACATGCAATCTGTAGCTTCTATTCTCTTCCCTCAGTGAGAGGCACCTAAGAGTGGGTGGCAGGTGGCATTAGTGCCCTCAGCCCACTGGCAGGGTAAGGTAAGTGCTCCTTCTCACCCCAAACAGATGATTATATCAAATACAGTATGTGGCTTTTCTATTGTAGAAAAGCATGAGAAAATGAAAATCTCTGGCCATGGTACAAGGCCAGAGTTGACATGTGGCTGTATTTCCTTTCAGTAATTCTAGACAGCATCACTCTGTTTTTGCTAGATAGCTCAAGGATTCAGGACCAGAGCTCCTGTGCTCTGGAGAACCTGAATGAAACCTTCATGTCCTCAGGCACCTCTCTTTAGAATGGCAGGCTAAATTAGGGATTTGTTGTGTGAGATGTCCAAGAGAGAAAGCTAGGCCTCCCGTTAACACAAGCCCACAGCTTGTTTGCCAAGCATCTAGCCAGTCACCCTGACACCTACACAGATGGTCAGGTGGCCCTCAGCTGGTTCCAAAGGCTTTGGGGCACTTACCTGATATTTATCTGTAGAAACAAGATTGTAATGATACATCCTAGGTCTACTCACAGAAACCCAGGCTGACAAACAATGTGAGCTAGCACTTTCCCACAGGTGTTCCACGGACTGCCTCTAAACCTTCCAGTCCAGTTCTCCTTGAGAGCCAATCCTTTGTTTGAATTCCTTCCCCCTTTCTTGGGTCCCCCTAAATTCTAAGAGTTTGAAGAGTCAGTTGCAGGGAACTCAGGAAGTAAAGGCACAGCATTCCTTGAATGCTGCGACTATGAAGCCAGCTGAAGTCGTGGGCTGGGAGCCTGTGTTCAAATCCCGGGTCTGCCTTTTGTTAGCTGTGTGTGTTTAAGTGTGCTGCCACTGCCTTTGAGTCTCAATTTTCGTATTTATGTATGGAGATAGAAATGAAATTCCTGTTGCCAACTGTGGTGGCACGTGCCTTTAATCCCAGCACTCAGGAAGCAGAGTCAGGTGGATCTCTGTGAGTTCATGGCCAGCCTGATCTATAAAGTAAGTCTAGGACAGCCAAGGCTACACAGAGAAACCCTGTCTCGAAGTGAAATTTCTAAGGGTTTGTGAAGAACAGAGGAGAAAGGCTGTCATTTCCTAGACTAGACTGCCTATATCTTACAGATGCCCACTAACAATTCAAATTTTATTACTAGACCACAAATAACTGGTAAATATGTAAAGTAATGCTTGTTAATTAGTTTGATGTAGCCACTCCACACTGTACAGAGGTTCTAACACATCATTTTTCATTCACATAGATATATACACATTTTCCAATTAGATGAGGTTAGAAGGCTGGGGAGTGCAGCTCAGTGGCTGACAACACTCTTGCAGAGGACCATGGTTCTATACCCAGCACCCACATGGAGGCTCACAAATATCTGTAGCTCCCATTCCAGGGGATCCAACACCCTCTTCTGACTTCCATGGGCAACAGAAACATTTGTGGTACACAGACATACATGCAGGCAAAACACCCATGCACACAAAACAAAACTAAATTAAAATATATATATATCCTAAGTAGTGACAAACTTACTTTGAGGGAAGGACGGTTAAGCCCAGGGCTTCATGCATGCAGAGTACGTGTTCTGTCACGTAGCCATGCCCCAGTCTCTCCTGGACTTTTCAGTAAGCAGAACAGTAGAGACAGGTACCACCCCTCCTCCCTCAGACACATGATGCACACAGTTTCGAGTTTTCAAGGTCCTTCTGTTCAGCTTATTCTGCATTGCTATAGGAGGTTGTTGTGGGTATTTATTATCGACTTATCTTTTAGTTAAGCAGTGGTTATTCCTAAACAGCTGTATACCCAAATCATCACACAGAGACTGGGATTTATTTAATTAACCTAGAGCACAATGCTGGACAATAGTTACTCCATCCTAAACCCCCAAGCCCACATAGTTTCCAACTATTCATATTTCACCCATTATACTTGCTTTTAGTCATATCTTAGGTCCGGTCCATCTCTCTGCATGGTTCCAAGACCTCTCCTCCTAATTCTCTGCCCTCCCTCCTGCTTCCTTTCTTTCCCTCCTGGACCAGGATGTCCCACCCTATAGTCTCCATTGTACAGCATTGACTGGTTGTTTAATTGACAATTACAGAGAACAAATGGTGGCATGTTTGCACAAATTTGAGATGTTGATGCTTAGACTAAACATTGCAATGCAATGGCCTGATAGAAACCAGATAGTGGGGTAGAGAAATCACCATCTGAATGAATAAGGGTAAATTGTATACATTCCAAAAGCACATTATACCAACAGGAGATGGAGCTTAATACACAAACATCCATCAAACAGGCTCTGAAACCCAACTTGGCAAGGCATAGCTGGCTTGTTCATTGATTTTTACAAAAGATGAGGTGGGAAGGTAGGGCTAGAGGTTGTTTCTGGAGAACTCAACAATGCCAGAAAAAGGCAGGAGTATAGGCCTGGAAGCTACCCACCAAAATGGAAAGACAGAGACCACTGCATGAAGCCAGGGAAGGTACACACTTCTGCATGACACTGTCCATTAACAGAGTCACACTGATCCTATCAAATGATAAGCCCATAGCCTAGGCACTGCTGAGACTAATAGACAAATCAAAGCTTTGTAATAGGTCCAGGCCAGCTGGCTATGAGAGAAACTGACCCAGGGCAGAACTGTAGGCAGGGCTTCTCGTGGTCAAAACCAGCAGCCTATTCCACAGTGACCATGATCATACCAGTCCTGTCCCACTATCTGGTCCACACAGGCCAGGAAGGAATCTTCTCTTGCTACCTAGAACCACATTGGGAGTGTTTATGCATTATCATTTGTTATATCCAAGCATAACTTAGTTCCTGTGATGGTTAGCTTTGATTGTCAATTTGACACAATCTAGAATCACTTGGAAAGAGAACCTCTTTGAGGGATTGTCTAATGAGTTGGTTTGTGGGCATGTCTGTGGGAGATTATCTTAGTTATATTGATTGGTGTGGGGGACCCAGCCCACCATGGGTAGCACCATTCCCTAGGCAATGAACTGTGCAAGAAACTGAGCTGAGCACAGCAGATAAGCAACTGAATGTACATGCATTTAAGCACATAAGCAACTGAGCACACATGCATTTACTTCTCTCTGCTCTTGGCTATGGATGTGACGTGACCAGCTGTCTCAAGCTCTTGCCACTGTGACCTCCCTTCAGTGACATACAGAAACCTGAAACTTTGAGCTAAAGTAATCCTTCTTTCCCATAAGTTGCTTTTTGTCAGGATATTTATTTTATCACAGCAACAGAAATGAAACTAAAACAGTTCCCTATCATATGTTCAGTGACTTGATTGCCATTTGGTCAGAGGGACCATGCTTATCCTCCACAAAGGGTCCAACAAAAGTAGGACCTTGTCCTGAAGGCTTATTTGGAGACAGTTTCCCAGCCACTGAGCTGCACCTCTGAGTTACTTTCTCCTATTCATTAACGATGGCTTGGAGTGGGTACAGACACAGGAAAGATGAGGCTGATGTGGAAGAGGGAAAGAGAGAAGACCCGTCTCAGCAGGAAGTAAGCTTGGGAAGGAACATAAGATGAGGCAGTGGTCCCAGAGCTCCAGCTGCCAGTACATGAAACACCTCTCACCCACACAGAAGAGCAGTCTGAGTGGAGGAAGGAGAAGAGAATGGTTTTACAGATTTTATTTTGATTTTTTAATTTTTAAACACTTTGCAGATGAATAAACTGAAGATGAGACAGGTAAATTCAAGTGAATTTGAGGTTGTAGTTCACTGCCGCTGCTATAACAGAACACCACAAGCTGGGTGGATTTCTAGAGGAGATCAACTTATTCCTCACAGTTCTGGAAGGTGGAAATCCAACTTGGAACTGCTGGGAGTTTCAGTGCTTAGTGAGGCTAGATTTTTGCTTCCAAACTGGCTCCTTGAATGCCATTTCACAGGTGGCAGAAGGGCGAGAAGGGGTTGGTCAATGGACCCCCCCCGATCTCCGTAAAGGTCATCATCAGTTCCATTCATGTGTGTATACATGCATGTATTTATGTATATGCTTGCCCCCTGAGAATCAGACCCAGGACGCCGTTCTTCAAACACCGAGAAGAGGCAGGCAGGTATAGGGGTAGCTTAGCCACAACCCAGGGCCCCAGATGGTTCGAGCTAGAGGCATGCCTCTTTCCCAACAACACATTTATCAGCCTGAGATCCTCCACCCGCGTGGAGCTTCATGTTCTCCCCCTCAAATGATGCCAGATTGCTCTTCCCTAACAACTTCTTGTTAACTCCCCTCTTGTGATCAAACATGTCCCGAAACCAAGGAAAACGAGCGGATACACCCTGAACTAGTTTTTGCATATGTGTGCAGCAAAGCAAAACTGCTTTGAATAAACTTTCAGGGGAAATTCCCTATTTACCATATTAGGCATGTGCGCACGGTTGGGTGTGCATATGATTACATCTTATGCATTATGGGAAAGGACGTGCACAGCGAATAAAGACGTAAGCTAAGCTTGTTAATCAAAACAGAAAACCACTCACTCCCAGAAACCAGCTCCTCTTCCTCCTAAGCCCTGTAAAGGGAGCCCCCCCCAACAGTAACCATTGCTCTGAACACTACCCGTCAGTAGCCTGCTGCTCCCCCCTCCCCCATGCTCATCTGCTCTGTACTTGTGGTTTCTCTTCCAATAAAACTTCTTGCCACTTTGCTATCTTTGTGCTATCAACGTTTTAAACAAGATACCAAGAACCCGGAAATACCCAGTGCAGACAGCGGCCCTGACAACAGAGCTGCCGCCTTCAGTCATTCACAAGTGCCCCATCCGCACCCCTCAACCTGAAGATCCTGCCTCTCAGCACTATCACTTCCTCGATTTTCCAACCAAAGGCTTTCGGGGAAATACAGCCATTCAAAACCATGGCAGCTATGAACTTAAACTCAGGACCAGGTCTGTCTGAGTTTGTAGCAGTGCTTGTTTCTTTTGTGTTTGCTCCTGCTAAGGACTGGGAACAATGCTGGGATTCTCTGTGGCATGCTTCTGTCAAGGTGCCCAGGGAAAGAGGCACCAGAGGGCTCTCCAAGCTGTGCCGGGCTGAATTCCAGAGCCTGAAAGCCTGGAGAGAATGCTGTCGGCCGTCCTCATAACCCAGAGCTCAGTTCCTCAGATAAACCAAGCATTCCTCCAGGATTTTTTATTTTCTTTTCCCACACAAACAACAACAACAAAAAAACCAGACTCCAAAGCAATTTTCCTCCTGCACTGTACTGGCTTTCTCTTCACCGAGAATTCAGCTCTAGTCCCTTCTGTGGATTGAGTTGTGTCCTTTACCAAGACCTGTAGAAGTCTTAACTTCACTTGCAAGTAGTCATTGCAGATGGCTTTGCTGCCCTGAGCCACTCTGCTTACACCAACGTCTTAGGACAGCCTTTGGAAACCAGTGGAGCTGGGCCCTAGACAAGAGTGAATTGTCTGTGACTACGGCTGGAAGGTAAGAAGTAGTGACAGGGCTGACCAAGAGCTGGTTCTGGTACTGCCTGGTCTCTGCACCTGACTGGTAGATGGTGGTTCTCTTCCCACAGGGCCAGGCTTGGGGAACTTCCTAACTCTGTGTTTCAGGCCGTCCCATCAACGCCTGAGAGGTTTGCCTCTATCAGCTTCTTCACAGTATGCGTCCACTCCCGGGACCTCTGCAGTCTATACACAGTTACACTTTCTCTAAGTGTTCAGTGGGTACCAGGTAGAGGGAACCAGTAGAAAAATTATATGGCCATGAGAAAGAAGTAGTACCCCCCACCCCCGCCCTAGGCGTGGGAGATGGTTGCTAGGCAAGGGGAAGGTCAAAATGACCCAGGAAAATATGGAGAGCTCATGGGAAGATAGCATCAGGAGTAACCAGCAGAAATCTCTGCTCCTGTTTGCCCAGTTAAAATAAATAAACAAATAAATAAAAATAAATACTGGTTTTATTTTTAAGGGGGAAAGTGAAAATGTCGGCAGGAACAGAGCTGCTGCCGCCGTCTGGGTATTTAAGGTTGTGTTTTAATTTGCAGCAGGATCCTCAGGGGCGTGTAAAGCCTGTGTTTACTCCAGGCCTGTCAGGCACCTCGTGGGGGCGACTGAGTCAGCGTTTCTCCTGGTTCTGCTTTTCTCGTCACTGCTGCTCCACTGACACCAATCTCAAATGAACTTTAAACAAAGACGCACCTCGACACTACACCCACTTGGCGTGCTGGCTGTGGTGTGTCTGCTGTCACATCGTTTCTGTCCTCTGAACTGCCTCTGACTTTTTATCAGCCTTTCCGCCTCCTTGTCTGTCATCTTTGTGCCCTTTGCACTGACTTTTTATGTTGGCTGCTTTGCCGCCGGCAGCACCTCCCCCACCCCTTGTCACTTCCTAGCCCTCCTTTATTTGCATTGCATTAAGTATGCTAATAAAACGGATGAAACACCTCTTTAGTCAGCTTCGACTTCGGAAGTTCTGACGTGAGAACTGGCTTTGTTTTCTGCAGGTTCTTGTAACACCCAGTTTTGCTGCTAAGGCAGAAAGCCTGAGCACCCCAGATGGAAGCCTGTCACCTTTTCACTTCCCTCTCCTCTTACTCTCTCTTGACCTGTCTCCATTCTTTTCCCTCTTCTTACTTATTTACATGCTGAAGATAAAAATACTAAGTGACATTTACCATTTCAAACTATTTGTAAAGGTATCATTCAGGGCCATTAGGCATTTTTTACATTGTGTGCAACTATTATCTGTTTCTGGAAACTCTTCATCATCCCAAATAGCAACTCTATCCATTAAACAGTAACTGTTGGTTGCCTCCAGCCCCTGGCCCTGCCACCATATTCTAGAGGGTACTGTTATTGGAAAGGGCCAGAATTCATTGAAAATGCATTACACAAGTGGGGCTTGATTGTGCACTCCTTTAATCCCACCACTCGGGATGCAGAGGCAGGCATCAACCTGAGAGTCCAAGGCCAGCCTGTTTCTGAGTTTCAGAACAGCCAGGGGCTGCATAGTTAGACTCTAGCTCAAAAACCAAAAATAAAGAAGATGCAGTACCAGCTCCAGAACAACCACCAAAATGTTTTTTTTAAATTAATAATTGATATGCTAAGAAAAGAGAATGGTATCCCATATAGTGCTCAGGGGGAAAAAAAAAACAGGGCTGGAGAGATGGCTCAATGGTTAGGAGCTTGTACTGCTCTTCCAGAAGGCTTGAGTTCTTTTCCCAGTACCTACATCTGCTGTTTCACAACTACCTGTTATTCCTGTTCTGGGGACCTATTCTGGCCTCCAGGGTACCTAGGCACATCTGATATACACTCACAGAGACACACATAAACACACACACAGAGAGAGGCTTTGGATAGATAGATAGATAGATAGATAGATAGATAGATAGATAGATAGAT
>NW_026591711.1:5729406-5789164 GCF_907164565.1 Psammomys obesus
GATAGATAGATAGATAGATAGATAGATAGATAGATAGATAGATAGATAGAGTATAATTTAAAAAGTTTTAACTGCAAAGGCAGAAAAAGAGTGGAAGACAAAAACAGAAGCAAAGAATATGGGCAATTACCAGAGAACAGAAATTATACAGTGGATATCAGGCCAGCTGTGTCAACAATAATGTTATTTTTAAGTTATCATGCAAAGTAATGTGCTTCATTACGGCATTTTCACACATCTATGTCATCACACTTTGTTCTTACTCCTCCCCGGCCTTCCTACTGTGCCTTACTGGTCCCCTTCCTTACTCCAATCAACCCCCCCCCCCCCCCCCCCCCCCCCCCCCCCCCCCCCCGTTCTGCTTTTCTGTCACCATAACGGTTGTTTAAGATGGCAACGCCCTCCATAAACCAGTTAAACAGAGTTGTAGGAGACCTGACTGTATGTTACCCGTAAGAAGCTTGCCTTGAATATAACATACACGTAGGTTAAAAGAATGGAGACAACCAAACCGTGATAACGATAATCGAAGTTAGAGAAGCTGTTTATTTCCGACCAGCTGCCCGCGGTGGTGCGTGCAGTACACGCCTGTGCTTGGAAGGACCAGGGAGGACAACTCCAAGACATAAGCCAGCCTGGGCTACGTAGCAAGTTCCAGGTGAGCCTGAGATAGACCCTGCCTCAAAACGGTCCTCCAACTAAGATGTCTGATTAGATGCTGCATCTGAGAATGCAGATTAAAGGATTAGCCTGGAAACAACAATATAAATCTTCTTCCTCTAAGAGCAAGAGAGAAATAAGCAGAGGTGGGAATTTCTTTTCAGAGCTAGTGAGCCACTAGGGTCCCCAGTTGAGACGCAACTCCAGGTGACCAACATCAATGCTAGGCGGCCCCACAATGCTCCCACAAACAGTGCTGTGGAGAGAGAGGAGACTGGACTAGAAGTGCACACAGAGCAGGATGCGTGCCAGAGTAAGCAGCAGAAGTGTGGCCAGAAAACCTGAAGCTGAGACCTGAAAATATTTGCCAGCGAAAACACTCCCCTCCAGCACCATTGCCCAAACCAGTACCGGAAGGATGCTGTGGAACCCAATGCAGGGGGCTGAGGGCCACGGAAGTGGGCAAGCCTTTTCCGGTCTCCCAGAGTCTCCGTCACAGAGTGTGGAAAGACTGACCCTCAAACATCAGCGTGGCGGGATTGCAAGTTTCTGGCAGGTGCTCTCAGTCTAGGGAGTTTAGGCAGAACTGGACATCAGCCAAAGGAATCTTCTTCTGGAAGGACACACTGACCTAACTTGTGGGAGTTACTAAGCCTAGCACACCTCCCTGTCCACAGACACCCCAGAAGACCCATACAAAGGGCACAAGAAACAAAGAAACATCCTGATGAGGAAGAAATGCTAAGGCTCAATGCCTTCTAATGTTACTGCTTATTTTTATTTATTTGCTTGCAACTTTGTAGTTTAATTGTTAGAGTATTGAATTTTAACTCATGCCTCACCAGAAAAGACTTTCTGGCTGTCTCCTTCTTTTCTAGGCTGCAGTTTGGTTACCCTAGCCCTCACGCCTCTGACCTGTCCTTCTCATCCGCATTTTACCCCCTATTTCCCTGTCTGTCCTCACTTCACTACTGAGCTACCGATACCTTTATCTCTAAAGAAACTGTAAACTACGTTTTTCTCATCAAGTATCCAGGTGCCAATGTCTCAGAACCTTATCAGGGACACAAATGAAGTCCACAAGTGTCTCCTGCTGCCACTGGTAAATAGCTGTGTCACTGCTGTCCTGCTCACAAACAGCAGTATAGTCCCAAGTGCTCCCCACAAGGCCTTATAAGGGATCAGAAAGAAAAAGAAAGGAGGAAGATAAAACTGTCAGTCATCCTAGTAGATGCATCAAACACAACAAAGAAACCCAAAATCATGTTACCAATGAGGATGAAGCCACCAGTAACACGAAGGATAAATTCAAAAATGTAAAGGGAAAAAAAGGAGCAAGGAAATTGAAATGCACTACAGCACATGCACAGGCTCACAACTCAACCGTGGGAACCAAAGATGTCAAGAACCTGAATTGCCAGGAAGATTCAGAATCCCCCCTTTCCAAAGTACTACTGGCCATATAGGTGATGCAGATAAGATGAATGAAATAAACAATTCAGGACCTAAAAAAGAATATTGCCAGTGTGGATGAAAGCATCAGCAACGTGGAGGGTAATTCAAAAATGTAAAGGAAAAAAAAAAAAAGTGAGCTAAGGAAATTGAAATACTGAAGAGGAATTGAACAGAAGCTCTGGAAAAAAAGAATTGTTAGGCCCAGCAAGAGCCTAAACATAAGAAGGCATGAAGAGAACTCAGGAAAGTAATCATCCATTGATGCAAAATCGCAAGAGGTTCATTCTGACCATTGTGCAATGGGGTCATCCCTGCTGGTCAGCAAGGAATGGCACCAGGAGACAAAGACCTTAGGTTTTTAAAAGACAAGGCGCGGGGAATTCTAGGGGTTGCCTTCTTGGCAATTTATGATTGGATGAGGTATTTAACTTTTAAAATAATTGGTTGGTTCTGGGCACCCTTAGGTCTGGTCAGCCCTGTCGTAAATATCTGATCTTCAAGTCAGTTTGGAATTTCTTGCTATATGAGATATAGCCACAGTTAAAGGTGGGAGAATGATTAACTCATCCCATATCTGTTCTGAGGAGTGGGGGTTACAGGCTTTAGATCAAAGGTCAGGAGAAGGATTAGGGCCATTTGGCCCAGTTTTCAAACAAAGCTCATCTCACAGGTGCCAGCCGGTGATTTTCTCTCCATTTAGTAGAGATCTCTGTTTGTTCTCTTCCTTATCTCTGCCCTCACAGATGGCTAATGTCAGGAACTTTTACATTCCTCGGCTCTCTGGAGAAGCACTAAGAGGCTTTAATTAACATGGGCCTAAAACTTGAAAATATAAGTTATAAGGCAATTAAAGAAACATAGGTTACAAAGTTAGTCTTATTCTTTCAGAATCAGTCAGTCAAACTGGAAACAAAACAAAGTCATGATCAACAGACAAGACTAAGCAGAGAGTGGATGTCAGGAGGGAGGACAAGATAGGACTGTGGTAGGGTCAGACATACACAAAGAAAAAGGCATCGACAAAAACTTCAGAAACTTTGAGACACACTCAACAGACCAGAGCCAAAAGTCTATGGGGTAGAAGAAAGAGCGGAGACAATGTCTAAAAGAATTGGCACTCTATTCAGTGAAATTTATAACAGAAAATTGCTCCTACACACACACACACACACACACACACACACACACACACACACTATTTAAAGAATATGGTTGGGGGGTGTGGGGTCTCTGCGGCATCACAGCTGTCAGGGAAATGAACTGCAAAGAGGTTAGAATAAAAAACTCACTTCGGCCTGGCTTAGTCAACCAGGCTGAGTCAAACTTCTAGAGTCTGATGCCAGCAGGTTTATTATCAGCGTATTTAAACACAGTACAACTTGGAAAAAAGTTTCCTGGTGTGATATAATCTCTGGTGCACAGGAGGCATAATTACATTAAAACTCAACTCAAAGTACCTGTCATTTTCCAGGCTACATGTGCTAGGTAAAGGGCCTACGGAAGTATCTGGCCTGGTCTCAGTCATACATGTATAGGTCCAGTAGCCACCTAAGATCCTGCTTGTGGGAGCTTAAGGGAGCCCTTGGCTATGCAGATAGTGTAAGAGTCATTTGAACTACTAGGCACCTCCAGTCTTGGTTGTGGGACCTTGACAGGGCCAACAGATAACGCAGATCAACAGACTTGATAATCACCTCCAATTTCCAGCCTTCTGGATGGAAAAACAGGTTATAAGGCCTCTCTGAAAGGACAGTCCTGAGTGCTTAACCTTCCTGGTTTCCATGGTGGGCAAAAGGACCTTTGTACTCCCACCATATGATGAAACTGGGCTGTTACTCAGTGGTAGGGCACTAGCCTAAGATGCATAAGCCCTTTAACCTAATCCCTAACACACACACACACACACACACACACACACACACACACACAAAGTGTTTTTAAAATTGATTTCAGATACAGAAGGCGTCATAGCAAAGAGAGAGAGTTGTCACTGATAAAAAAAAAAAAAAAAAAAAAAAACTTATTGAAACTCAATGCACTTCCAGCGTCGAAAGACAGAGCAAGGAGAATAGGAATTTGAGAACAGCCCGGGCAGTTCAAGGCCAACCTGAGCTACATAGCAAGACCAAAAAAACCCAAAGGCTGGGGGGATATAGATAGCTCAGTGATAGAGGACTTGCCTAGCATTCATAAGGTTGTGAGTTTGCTCCCCAACACCACAAAAACAGCTAAAAGGAGCATTATATAATTTCTACTGACAGTCTCCTTTCACAGGTCAGCAGTTGAACTTGTCATCTGCCCTATAAATACTTCCTTCTGAGGCGACCAGAGCTATTTCATGACATGTGTAACCCAGGTGCTCTTCAAGGAAGCGCTGCCAACCACGTCGGGAGGAATGCAGAAAACACAGGGCGGACCCAAGCAGCAGGCACACCCAGGCTATGACATCACCTCTGCAAGATGCTTGAGTTGAGTAAGTGGTCCCACCGGAATGGGTACTGTCTTTTCCAGGACTACAACACAGCAGATAACTTCCTTACAGATTTCCCACATAGCTTCTGAGATAAAGGAATCTATAAGAAGTGCTGGATGGTATGTGATTTCTGTTATTTCTGTTTTAAGCATGCCTATGGAATTCACTCCTGTGGCTTTCCTCTTGTACTCTGCTAAGGTCTGATTCTTGTTACATGATCCACAACCTAAAGCAAAAAAAAATTTTTTTAACTTGTTTATATTAAGTCTGGGCTCCTCACATTCCATATACAGACCTTACGTCTATAGACAAAGAGTGGCTAATGCTGACACAAACCTGGTTTTCCTTAGAAATATGCCAAAGAGATTAGACAGTGGGTAAAGAAGGGGATGCTTGGCAGGATGGCCACAGAGGTGCACACACAGGTAGAAGGCATAAGGTCCTGGAATCAGAGTTGGGATACTAGAAAGATCAAAAGCAGCTTACAGACAAGAATGGGACGATGTCTTCACATGGCTTAGTCAGTCTAACAGAGCTGGCTACTTGCTCCAAAGCCATTCCTCCTTTATTTTATAGTGTGATTATTTTTAGCTGGATGAATGGTCATCTGAGCTAAAGATTCCATTTCCCAACTCTGTTGCTGCTAGTATGGCTGTGAGACTGTTTCAGCTAAAGAATATGGCTACAATACACCTACAGGTTACTGTCTGACTAGGAAGAGGTAGGCCCTCCATATGTATTTCCCTTTTCCAGTAGTGGAATGAGGTAGTAGGAAGAGCTATCTGGAGCTGTATAAACAAACGGAACACTTAAGGGTGATGGAGCAACAAGATAGAGAGGAATTGCGTCAGTGACAATGTCACAAAACTGAGTCAATATCCCAACTGTGCTGCATGTGTGACAGTAGGCTATTTTTATGCTACTGTTTCTTTTAGTTTCAAAAATATGGCTACACTGATGTCATCTCTCTCTACCTCGTTAGGGGAAAGACAGTTGAGAAGGAAGTGATTTCCAGAGAGATATGCTACTGATGTGGCATAAGATGAGAGTGTAAAACCTTCTTCTTGGTTAAGCACCAATTGCCTTGTGGCCCTAGTGCCAGCATGTCCAAAGGAGAAACCAGACAAGAGACTCAAATCTAAGAGTGGATCCAAGACAAAGGACGAAGGACAAGTCTAAGCACCTTGTCAAGAAGTTCAGCTTCGGTTTGGGTCACAGCTCAGAGGTAGACTGCTTGCTCACCATACATGAGGCCCTTGGTTTGATCCCTAGCACTGTGGAAGAAAGGAAGGAAGGAAGGAAAGAGGGAAGGAAGGAAGGAAAAGAAAAAGTTTTAGACACAAAGAAAGCAAATAGAAAGCAGCACAGAGGTAAGAGTCCATCCTAACAATAACTCAGTACAAGAGTTACCTGGGGGGCAAGACAAGAGGCGGAGCAGCAGTGTAGGATGTTTGCCATGGCACTCCTGCAGTGGTATGCTTACCTCAGCCTCCTCTTGTGATAGAGACTGCCCAAGCACTAGGACCTGATGCCAAGGCCCTTCTGCCAAAGGGCTGACAGAGCTGAAGGTGGCCTGGTCCTGAGTCTTTGCAGACCACACTGAGCTGGGAGACCTGTGCTCAGCCCCAGTGGGGAAGTGCTGCTGCTGCTGTAACAGGGCCAGTGGTTTGAGATCTGCAGAAACCACAGCTTTGCTCTGCTGTGAGCTGACACAGACAGGGAGGGTCCTCATTTCCCCTCCTGCCTTCAGACTAACCGCTTCCCACTCAGCAAAAGGTCCTGCCTTAGAGGAAGTGGTCCTTTCGTACTGATTAGAAGGAGGAAAAAAGAAAAAGAAAGAAAAGAGA
Organism: Psammomys obesus; assembly: GCF_907164565.1. Classification (NCBI taxonomy): domain Eukaryota; kingdom Metazoa; phylum Chordata; class Mammalia; order Rodentia; family Muridae; genus Psammomys; species Psammomys obesus. Next base: position 5,735,842 of record NW_026591711.1, read on the forward strand.
AGAGAAAGAGTCCTCCTTCTGGAGAGCTGACTCAGAGTGTTGGGGTTTATTTAAATATTTTAGCACCACTGAGAAACCCCAGCTTTAGGGAAGAACTGCCAAAAGACAAGATCACAACAATTTAGTGTTAAGATCTTCTTTGGCTTTACTACCAATCCTGGAATTGGGCAAAATTCCATTCTACTGGAGATTAATTGTCATCATGATAAGAGCCAAGGTTTGGGGTTTTAAAGGTAGAGGAGCGACTCCAGAAAGCACATACAAAATGAAAAATTGGACTGATGACCTCTGAAGTTTATTTCTGTGACTGTGCTCTACCATCAAGCTACATCCAGTCACCTCCTAAATCGTGCTGCGCCCTCCCCAGCCCCCACATCTTCCTTGTAAGTCAGACAAGTAGAGCCAGATGGGAACAAATGAGAATTGATGTAGTCCTTGCAAACTGCTTCTTTTGTTTAAGGATTAAGAGACTGAAAGTCCGTATCAATACAGTTGCAACTGGCTTGTTTGGACAATATGCATGTTCTCTTGCTAATCTTGATCTACCTTAAGGTCAGATAAACAGCTTAGTTTCACTTGCCGTGTGAACTTCAGCACAAGGGGCTCCATTTTGATATATTGCCTTGTGTGCTGGCACTGAATGTAGGAGCTCAGTCCAGACCAATGGCCTCCCACATTGCTAGAAAGGTTAAGAGGGCAGGAAGCTGCAAAAAGAGGCCTCCCTGTGTTCAACATAGTCCCTCACACCCGGGCAGGAAGTTTCAAAAAGGAAGAAAAAAATGTTTTTATTTCTCTCTGAATAAGATTTGGAAGGTGGTAGCAGAGTCCCCTGGCCACTATTTGCTTAACACCATCAGAACCCTAGAAGTTTTCAGATTCTATAAAACAGAACACTGCTGGACCCTCCCCTTGCTTGGCAGGAGCTGGAATCCTACAGCTTGAAGCACTCACTGCCCGTAGTTCTCTGCCTTCTTGAGTTCTCTGCCTTCTCGAGGCCTGTCCCCAGCAGTAGGTGCTACTAGAGGTACCAATTTGACTGGCAGCATGTAAATATTTCTTGTCTAGATGTCTCCTTTCACCTCATCCTGAATCTTAGCTTTTTTGCCACATTATCTTTAGAATTGCTTGCAAAATAAACGCTTGGCATTCTTTTCAACTAAGCATAAACTAAACTCTCTTTCCCCTCTCCTCCTCTGAGAAAGAAAAATAGAAAACAGCAGTAGAGAAATCCTAAAGACACTGAAGGGCAGGGCAGGGCAGGGTGCAGATGTGCAGATAATTCATGTCTCCAAGGAGATCTCAATCAGAGGAATTTGGTTCATGGTTAGGAAGACAAGGAACGGATGTCCAGATAACTTGAATGTTTAAACTCTAGAGTGTTTACTTGGGTGGGTCCCATCTTCTTGTCTTCACAGCTCCACAGAGCAGAGCCACATCCTCTCGAGTTAAACTGCTGATGGGTTTAACTCAAAGAGACAGTTACCTTAGAGTTTTGCGGGAGATGGTAAAAGCAGCTACTTGAATAGTCTTTCCCTTCTCTCTTTCATCAAGCCAGCCGCTGTAGCAACAACAGCAGCAATGGCAACCTAGCATTGTGAGTTTCCAAGATTCTTTCAAGTTACTTCCATTGATTGGCACAGTGGCTAGTTTGGGCAATGCTGTTGTTTCCAGCCCTTGGTTGCCATTGCCACTGGAAGACAGCCCTCACACGCTGAGGCTGGGATTCCACAGGCTTCCTGGTGAATTGTCTTTATCAGCTGCTGCACAAAGGCTACAGGTCCAGTGAAATCTCAGGGCTGGAAGAAACTCTGCAAAATAACAGCCCGCTTATGCCATCTCCTTGTGAGCACTCACTAGGAGGGCGAGGGAACTTGACTTCTAACTGGCCTTGTTAAAGCTGATGTAGATGCCAGCAGCAAGCAATGGAGGACAGGGACTCTCTTTTGTTCAATGGCATGATCTGTGATTTACTGACCCTGTTAGTATTTAGGCATCTTGCTTCCAGTTTGCCTAGCAACCTGCAATGTCATCATGTGTCACCTGCCAGGTAGCCACACATGGCAGGCATGGTTAAGTTGCTCCTTAAAAGGACCAACCCTTCTCTTTGTCGCTCTCTTTCCCTCTTGCCCTCTTGCCCTCTTGCCCTCTTACTCTCCTGCTCTCTCCCCTTTCTTGTCAGGGTGTCCCCCACTCTTCCCCTTATCCTGTCTTGCTCTCTCCTTCTCTCTCTCTCTTCATCTCCATCTAATAAATCTCTTTCATATAAAATTTGTGCACATCATCATTTCATTGGTCCTAACAGACCCGGAGGCTGGACTCCAAATCAGAAAATGCAGGAATTGATTTTTTGGGAAGGGCTCATCCTCCCTGGAGACAAATAGGCCAGATGGTCTGATTTCAGCTTCATCATCCCAAGCTGTGACTGCTCCTTTCCTCAGGAAATACAGAGAGACCCTTGAAAACACTACAAACTTCTTAATGTCTAGCCTATGATGTCATGTCAAAGGATAGAAGAGCCAAGTCCCTGTATTCAAAGGGACAGGAGGTGTTTGGATAACTAAGCAATGTCAGTGAAAATCAGGAAAATATTTGCTATTTCTTTTTTTTTCCTTTTTTCTTTTTTCAATTTTTATTTTTTTTAATATCAGTTACAGTTTATTAACTTTGTATCCCAGCTTTGTTATTTCTTATGGTTTATAAAACAAAAGGTATATTTACTTTGTTTAGGAGAAATGTCAAGCTGGGCCTTCAGGAAAGGGCATTATATTTTTTTTTGCTCTAAATTTTTGGTCATCTGTATCTTCCATGTACATATACATATTTGCTTATGTATATTTCTATTAGGCACACATCACCTCCTTTATAACTAAAAAAGTGTGTGCCTACATATGAATATATCCTACAGGTTAAAAAAAAAAACACAAGGCTTTGAATGAACCACTTAATGTACAACTGAATTTCTGAAACTTTGTTCATTTGTTTTTAACTGAATTAATGTCACCCCTTATAACAAAAAGTGTGCAGGGCATCCTGGCTATATCCCAAGAGAAAGGGGCGTGTGTGTATGTGTATGTGTGTGTGTGCTCACACACACGTGTTAAGGATTTTGGCAGTTAGAGGATGTGGCTCTCTCACAGGGAAGGAAGGAGCAGAAACAGGAGTGAGGCCCACTGCCTGCCCTACCCTCCACTGTGCTGGAAGCCTCAGTCTTTAAGATACTACAAGCTTTCTACTGCCTGTGGGTGCTAAGCATCCACTTTGACCCTATTCCTCTTCTAGGAAGTGTGGCAGTTAACATCCCTAAGATGAATATGGTTTCTTTATGTCTGACCCCACAGACATAATTTGAGAAGCTTAATAGGTGTCACATGAAACTGTGAATGATGACTTCCCCCCCCCCCTTCCCTGGAACCATTTTTATGGAGTTTGCACTACTGCTAAAAGACAGCCCTAAGAGTATCCCATATAGGAAGCGTAATTACTGCCACTGCTATAGGAAGCGATGTTCGTTACAAATAGAAAACAGGATCGGCTTTCAAAAATTCAGATGTGGAAAGATGGCTCCATGTGTCGAGTGTGTATAGTGTAAGCATGAGGACCCAAGTTTGGGACCCCAGTATCCATGTAAAAGCCAGGGGTAGTAATGTGTTCCGTAACCCCAGTACTGGAAGGGGTGACAAAAGCAGATCCCAGGAGCTTGCTGGCCAGCCTGTCTAGCCAAATTGGCAAACTCTAGGTTTAATGAGAGACACTCTTTCAGATATGGTAGAAAAGGATAGCGGAAAGACAGCTGATGTCTACCTGTGGGACACATACACACACACACACACACACACACACAGAGAGGGGGGTGGGGTGGGGATATGAATTACATGTATAACTCCCTGATGATCAAGGGATATAGAGAGAGGCAGCCCAGGGTTAGAATGGACTCCCCCTTGGGTTTCTTCTGCATTTCTACTCTGCCCAAAATGGTTTCTGTGGCCAAAGAAATCACTTAGGACCCCAAGTGGCTCCTGGACTCTGATCATATCAACCTTCCCATCATCAGGAAGGAAGAAGAGGTGAAGAAAGGCACGCTAAATCTCCAGGAGTTTCACACTCTACCTCTACTTATATCCCACTGGCAACTTGCCGTGAAAGCCTGGCAAATGCAGGTTTTGCTCTTGGGTACATTATTCAGCTAATGAATAGCGATTCTGTTTCTGTAGGAGGAAGATGGGGGTTGGAGGGATATCCAGCAGTTTCCACAGAGATCAAACGCGTGGCCTGGGCTACTGCTCTGCAAGGAACTATGGCCATACTTGCAGCCACCAGGAAGACACTGATGCTGACAGCCCTACCCACCGAAAGAAACGCTCCAGTTGATCCTGGAAGGCTGTTTCCATTCCCATCTCTGCCCCCACGGCTACTGCTGGAATAGGCTTGGTCACTACACTGTCTGGCAGAAATAGGCCATAAGCCACAGATCAGCAGCTTCCTTGTGACAGTGACTTCATGTCCTCCAGCCCCTGCTGACCATAGCATGTAAATTATCAGGCACATTCAGTCTCCAGGAGTTGCTCCTCATGAACCCCAGGCAGTCCCCAAAGGAAAAGGAACAATTTAGACTACACTCTAAACTGCTCCAGTCACCCTGGGAGGCCATTGGTTGATATTGGTTTTATAACATCACCATGGGATGGGAATGTTGAGATAGCTAAGAGTACACCTAAGACTAGCAACTTTAGAACAAAGCATCTGGAAAGGTCCTCTCTTAATGAAGTGGCAAGAAGCAAGAGAGATGAGTTCTATCAACAGCTGTCACTTAGCTCGGTTGTGGATGCAAGCCATCCAGTGATGGCCAGCAGCTGAAACAGCTGATGGGGTCCTGAATTCCTGGCTTTCCCTCAAGTGTGCACTTCCCTCATGGGCTGCATCCGTGCTGATCCGTTGATGGTAGAACACAGTGAACATCGTGTTGGGTAATGCTTGCAGCTGCATCTTGAAAGGCATAGTAACTTCTGCCTGGGCCTCTCAGATTGGGCCCACAACCATGCTCTGGGAATCCTTTCTAGAGGCCTATGTGGCAAAACCCTGAAGCCTTCAGTCCAAAACCAGCACCACAAACCAGACACACAAGCATGCGACCTCAGAACCAGACCCTCAGCCCATGCTAGCCTTCAATGACCAGATCCCTGGCTGATATCAGTGAGTTTTTCAGCAGCCTAATCCAGACCCAGCTTGGTCTCTCCTAAGTTCCTGATCTCCTGACCCTGTGAGATAGTTCATGTCCATTGTGTTTAAGCCACTTTATTTGGGAGTAATCTGTTATATGGCGAGAATTATCCCAGTTTATTGACAAGAAAATGGAGGCTTAGTTAATTTTCTCAGTATCAGGTAGCTGGTAGAAATCAAGTTGGGACACTGTCTTTTTTTTTGGGGGGGGGGGTTCTTTGTGTAGCCCTAGCTGTCCTAGAACTTGCTCTGCACCAAGCTGATCTCAGACTCAGAGATCCACCTGCCTCTGCCTCCTGAGTGCTTGAATTAGAGGCTGTCTTAGTTAGGGCTTCTATTGCTGTGACAAAGTACCATGACCAGAAAACAAGTTGGGGAGCAAATGGTTTATTTGGCATACACTTTCGCTGCTCAACATTAAAGGAAGTGAGCACAGGAATTCAAACACAGCAGGAGCCTGGAGACAGGAGCCGATGCGGAGGTCATGGTGGACTGCTACTTCCTCGCTTGGTCCAGATGGCTGGCTCAGCCTGCTTTCTTATAGAACAAAGGACCACCAGCCCAGAGATGGCATCCACCCACCATGGGCTGGTCCCTCTCACTAACTAAGAAAATGCTCTCTAAATTGGCCCATAGCCCACTCTTAAGGAGACATTTTCTCAACAGAGGCTCCCTCTTCTCAGACGACAACAGTTTGAGTTAAGTTGACATAAAATCCAGCCAGCACAAACTCCAATGTCTCTCTGCTCACATAAAGTGCTGGCACTGGACTGCTGCTCAACTATGTTACATGTTATGCGGGCCTACTTAAGGTCTCCGGAAGACCAGGGAGCAGAAAAATCCAGATACAGAGAGCAACCTACAGTCTTTTCTCTGGGGGTTTCCATGGGACCTCTTTGGCCAACAACTCAATTAGAGGTAACCCTAGTCCCCAGTACTGGAAGCTTCATTTGGTGGCAAGAGATGTCAGTTGGAGCTCTACTTCCCCTGTTATTTGGTAATTTTATTTAGATCCTCTTCATATATGTACATATTTTCCAAAGCGTCTCTTGTACTAGGTTTTCTCTTGATACTAGCCGGCTCTGTCTCCTGGGTAGGCCAGTCAACATCTGTGTGCCTAGCATACTTGCTTGATGCAGGTTTCATGGCTGCTAGCCGCCCTGGGAACGGGATCAAGTGCTGAGGGGCTTAGTATACTTGACTTTTGCCAGACTCTGTCACCTGGTACAAAGCATGGGAACCTATAAATAAGGAATGACTCATGCTTATTCTGATGAACAGCTTCTCAGAATGTCATGTCTTACGACATTAGGATATCTTAGATTATATTCAGGGTACTCTCTTTAGGAAGGCAGGAAAGTATCAATTAAATAGATATAGTGAATAAAAGTTTAATGCTCAGACATAAGGAAAGTAAAGCTACTAGAAATGGGTCTTAATTGTCTATAAATGAGGGCTGATTGAGACAGCAAGTAACAGAATGCTAATTAGGAAAAACTGAAACCACAAGAAGAACAGAGGAAACCAGACATGATGGCACATGTCTGGAATCCCAGCACTCAGGAGGCTGAAGCATGAGGGGGGATCGTGACATTTACGCTAGCCTGGACTATATTGTGAGACTGTCTCAACAAAATAAAACAAAACGTACAGAGATTGGTGATTCTCAGCATTGGTTAATAGCTCTGTGATGTTAGGGCAATCACCTCTTAGATTCCTTTGGCCTTTGGCCTCCTGCTTATAAGATTACTACTGCAGAGCTACCACTGGTGACCACAGTCAAGGAAGGAAGACTTGGGTAGGGCAAGAAGAGCAGAGATTTTCCAAGGATCCACTCCTATCTTCCAACAGATTGCCTATGAATATTTTATTAGTCCAGGCAGTGCCATCTTAGTGGCCAGGCAGGCTGGGAGATTGGATGTTTAGCTTTCCAATTGGATCAACAGCATCTTTATTCTGCACAGTAGTGTTTTCATATTCTATGGGGCTTGATGTACTGTATAGAAAAAGAAATGCAAGATAACAGAACTAGCAAAGAAAAAAGCCTAGGTCTGAATGTGGGCTACACTGATTACTGACTCTATAGCAACTCACAGCACTGTTATGTGAAGGGAAACGAGGTCCTCAGTGCCTGTATTGGTGGCTATTGTGAAGACTAAATACAATGGTGTATTTATAGGCCTTAAAGACACATATGAAAGAGTCCCTGTTTTATGTGATGTGCTGGGTTCTGCATGATGGGGTAATGGTAGATACACACAGAGTAGATGCTAGTAGAGCTTGAACGTCAAGAACACAGGCTCTAACCAGATGATTTAGAAGCTATGGGCTCTCTCCAACCTCAGCTATCTGTTGGCTGGAAGCAATAACAGAGGGTGGAATTATGGAGAGTTGTTGCCTAAGAGCCATGAGCCCTGAATCTGGCACAGACGCCCATTGTAGGTGCCAGGTGTTTTTGATATTGATTGCACTTTTTTGCCCATTAGCCAGAACTGAAAGAGTAAGTGTATTGCCGTTGAAACTCTTCAAAACAAAGTCATCTTCAATCGTATAAGGCACACAAACTGTATATACTGGATACAGCAGAACCTGCTGAGTGGGGTTACATTGGGCCTGCCCTGGATTCAGATGGGAGTGCTCACCATCTGCAGAGAAGTCTTAAAACAGACCCTGGTTTTTTGAGAGAAAGTTGGTCTGCTTTCTAAACTACTTCTGTGACAAAACAGTCCCTCTCCAAAACATTTGCTTTTTCAAATTATAAATGATGGCTGTTTTGTGCTAACAATATACCTGGAAGCTTCTATGTTGCAGACTGTCTCATGGCTGTGGCAAAATGTAACTTACATGTTACTGTCCAGGTGAGAAAGTTACAGACCGAAATACATACAAAGCCAAATTAGATGTCATAAATGCCCACCAATTTCAGAAGACAGCTGTCCTCGTTTGCTTTGTATTGATGTGATAAGGACCATGACCAAAAGTAACTTGTGGAGGAAAAGGTTTATTTCACTTATGCTTTCACATCACAGCCCATCACTAAGGGAAGCTAAGGCAGGAATGAAATCAGAGGTAATAAGAGGCTTACTGGCTTGCTCACTGTGGCTTGCTTGGCCTTTCTGTACCATCCGGGACACCTGCCCAGGGGTAGCAGAAGGCTGGGTCCTTCCACATCAATCATTAATCAAGAAAATACCCCACAGACTTGACTACAGGACAATCTATTGGAGGCCATTTCTCAGTTGAGGGTATCTCTTACCAGGATATGTCTGGTTTGTGTCAAGTTGACACAAACCAACTAACGCACTAGTATTTCACATTAGCTTGAGGTAAAAAGCCTGTGGAACATTTTTTGGAATGATGCTTACAGATTTGACAAAGTATGAAATTCAAGTATGTTTCTTTCTTCTAATGGTTGCAATCTGAGAATGGCAATTCCAAGACTGAGAGGTGAATGATAGCTGTGTGGTAAACAGCCAAGGAAAAACCAGCGGTGGCTGCGGTCCTTACCTTATTTCATGTTCTGTGGGTTTTTAAGGTCACCTGTTTCTATTTAAAGGACAAATATTAAGAACTATATACCACTCTTGCTCATAGACCCGAAGGACACTACATCCCACTGTGGACACTTGCTCATTCGTGTTCATTGCTGCTCTATTCATAATAGCCAGAAACTGGGAACAGCCCAGATAGTCATGAACTGATAAGTGGATAATTAAATTGTGCTACATTTACACAATTTAATATTATTCAGCTGTTAAGAAAAGCAAAGGAAATTTGCAGGTAAGTGCATAGAGCTATGGCACAGTCATATCTAATGAGAACAGTGAAAGTTAAAAAGCCAGCACAGCTGTTTGACAAAGCTCCCACAAAGGTGACCTGAGTGAGCAATCGCTGTGGTGCAGTCTCCCACTCTTTTGGCCTTGATCTCTACCTGTCACATGCTTGGGGGGTCTTTTATTATTTGTACAGCTTGGGGATGTTGAGTTGATGGGAATTTTCTTATGAGTGATTTATGCCCTCTCCTAGGAGTACTGCTTCTAAGCTTTCCTATGACTATCTGACCATACCACCTCGCACTCTGGGGGAGATATCCTTACCTGGCCCTTGCATCCTGGAGGTTGTGACTCAAATGATTATGCCAGAGACCTCCTTATGAGACTCTGATTCAAAGATACTCTTGGTACATCTGCCTCTGCACTTACTTAGGACTAAAATAATCAAAATAAAGTAAACTTTAAAAGGAGGTAAGCAATATTCAGTAGGCTAGAGAAGTTGGCAGCAGATCGAATTAAAAGCCTCTGCATTATATTGATGGAAAAAGAGTGGTATAGATAAATGATAAAAAAAATTGAAGTATTAAGACCACCCCCCTTTCTTAGAAAAATTAGCTTGTATAGGGCCACTATGGTGTCATATAACCAATAAATTTAAAATTAAAATTAGAATATAAATAAATTCTACAAATATATAAAATATAAACATTGTATTATGGCAGAAATTGAATAATAAATACAGTAAGTTTTGTGTGAAAACTTTTCCTGGACCTAATGACAATTACACTGTGACTCTTAAAAGTTGATAATATACTGTTTGGGGCATGACAATCTGCTGAGGCTGGCTTGGAGATTTTCTTTCTGTCTAGTACCCTTGAAATCAAAAGAACTGCCAGCCTGAGAACAGGCTGTCATGCTTTGGCAAAATATGCCCTTAAAATTGCAATATTGTTAAAAGTTGGGTTGTGGGGTTGATGAGGGAAAATGATTGTAAAAGATAATTCTGTTCTATCATGGTTTATCGATAATGACTAAACGTATGGCCAAGCGCAAATTAAAACACGTGTATGGGACAAAAAGTTATAGGATCTACGTTTTGGAACAACATGAATCTATCTCTGCCTACTAAGTTCTGTATAAATAAAGAAGCACCCAGACTAACAGTCAGTCAGGGTGCAAAACTCCTCCTGATCCCAGTGCCTGAACCATTCCTCCCTCACCACTCTTACACCTACCTTTCTTCAGGCCCTGATCTCACCCAGGGCTGGACCCCAGCAGAGCTAGAAACAATCATCCTAAGTGAGGTACCCCAGACTCCAAAAGACAAATGTGAGTTTATCTCCTACATGTGGATGTTAGCCTGTAATCCTTCCATATGGGTGTTATAATCTGTATGATGGCAGAGGTTAGATGCTTAGAGTAAGGGACTGGGTGGGAGGAGATGATCTCCCTAGGAAGGGAAAATAGAATATATTGTTATTAGAGAGATGCTGGGGAAGGGGGAGATTGGAATGGGAGGCCTAAATAGGAATAGGGAAGAAGACAAGGAAGAATGGAGGGATTATGGGGACGGACAACTAGCACTAAGGGCCATCTGGGGGACCATAAGGAAACCTGCTACTGTAGAAACTTCCTAAAATATATACATGTGCAAAAGTAACCTAAATAAAGTCACCAAATAATGGGAGAGACAATGTTGCAAACTAGATCTCTTAGGCCACCAAATGAAGCACCCAGTCCCAGGAATGGATTACAGCTTGTAGAATCATTAGCCCCAAACATCCCAGGCTATTGCCAAGACTATTGGTTGCTCTCCACAAAACTGATGGTAAGGCTCTTTGCTGAAGGCTGCACTTACATAGCTCACCAAACACGTAGAAATTGAGCTGTCACCTACCTAGAGGTTTCGTCCCTACTGACTAACATTCATGTTACTAGAAGGTGCTCTGCATGCTGCCGGAGGAGAAAGGTAATCAGCAGCCTAACTACAAACCCTATGATCTACAGTGATGACCTGCCTGTCAGACGCTGTGGCACGAAGCTGTGGTAGGAGTAAGCAACCCCCTCGGATTTGATTTTAGGCTTACTCGACGAGATGGAACCCGTACCCGCCAATCCTTAGGCTGCCAAGAAGCTGAGACTCAATAGGCCTTAAGCCGGGGGCGGGGAAGGAACAAAACCCACTATCGCTCTGTAAAGAAATGTAGCAATAAAATGTCTCCAGTGATATTCTGCTATACCCGGGGCAGTAGATGGGAACTCACACAGAGACTCACAACTGGACAACAAGCACAGAGTGAGAAACTTTGGAACACTCAGTCCTAAACGGGATGACTTCACTGAACCTCTCTTCAGGACTCAGGGATCCATGTCAAAGAGGAGGCAAACCAATTGCATTAGCCGGAGGTGGCGGGTCTTCTAGACACAGTAGAACTGATGCACATATGAAGTCACAGAGACTGTGGCAACACACACGAGGCCTGCACAAGTTCAAGCCGGAAAGAATACTTCCACCAAGAACATGAAGCGGACATGGGCTCCCACCGCCAACGAACATGTTATCTGCAATTGACACCAGCTTGAAAAGGAAAATTAGCTTTCTTCAATGGAATATCTCTGGGCATATTAATCACACTTCAGAGTAAGCTCCATGCCCAGGAGTAGTTGCCAAAACAAATTAACTCAATATTTTTGTATACTTTTTATCTTAAGTTGCTTAGTCTGGCATTGTTTGTTTGTTTTATCTTTTGCTTGTATGTTTTGGTTCTCATTTGTGTATTTTTGTGGGGGTTTTGGTATGTATATTTCTTAGTGGGTTTTTTTGAGGGAGATACTGAGAACTTGCAGCCATAGTGAAGTGAACAGTTCTGCTTTATCATATTCTCCCAGTCATGACGGAAAGCGATGGAGCAAAGTGACCAAAACCTGACAACATGAGCCAAAGGAAAGCCTTCCTCCCTGGGAGTGGAGGAGCACCTCACGGATTTTGTCACAGCAGGGAAAAGCTGTAATGCTGACACATTACACAGTATACTGCAGACTTTGTTAAATTCCTTGTTTATTTTTGGAGGCAGAGTCGCACCCTGTAGCCCAAGCTGGTCTTGAACTCACAACAATTCTCCTGGCTCCCCAGTGCTAGGATTCCAGGCATCAGCCATAACACCTGGATGTTTCTGTAAACATGGTGTGTGAGGTTAAAAGCACACAGGAGACACACAATTGGTACCAGGTGTGTGCCTTTAGCAAGCGCCTAAATTTTTTCAGTTCACACTTCCCCACCCATGCAATGAGAAAACATGAAGGCAGCTTAGAGGGGAGGTAAGAAAAGTGGCCACAGCATGGAAGCTGGCACCATGTAGGCCTTCAGACCATTAGCTCTTATCAGTGCACTCCTTCCCCACACAGTTTGGTTGTGGTGTCTGTGGTTGATGGCGGTGGGTAGGGGGTTGGCTGTGAGGTCAGGGTGGAACAGCTACTCTAAGTTGGTTCAGGATGGGTAGCGGTTTGAATAAGAATGCCCCAGGAGCTTATGTAGTTGAATGCTTAGTCATGGGGAAAGGCACTATTAGGAGATGTAGCCTTGTTGGAAGAACTGGACTTTGGGGTTTCAAATGCTCAAACCAGGCCCTGTCACTGTCTCTGTCTCTGCCTCTCTCTCTCTCTTGCCTGCAGATCCAGATGTAGAACTCTCAGCTACCTCTCCAGCACCATGTCTGCCTGTGTGTGGCCATGCTTCTCACCATACTGATAATGGACTAAACCTAATGTAAGCAAACCCCAATTAGATGCTTTCTTTCATAAGCGTGTGTGCGCGCACACACACACACACACACACACACACACACACACACACACACGCTGTCGGGCTTTAGTGCTGACGTTTTGTAGCCTGAGTTGGCTTAATTTGTTATAGAGACCGTCTACAAGCAATGATGGTGTTTTACCGTGCTCCAGGTTGTGCTGGGCATCGCTAGAAAAATATTCTCTGGCTTCAGGTCCCCAGAGGGAAACAGGTAGAGCTATATTATATAGTAGGTGCTCCCAGAGACCTGAGCCCTGTTAGAGAGACTGTAGCTAGCCCCCATGGAGCTCATGCATCATTCCATCTTGAGGTTGTGAGTTGGAGCCCAGAAAGGAAGAGGTTTAGTCTTGTAACAGGAACACCTTGCCCCTTGTTCCTCCTGAGGAGAGTTTTCCTTCACAACAATTGGGACCCTGCTGGTCATTTTCCCTACTCCTGGTATGAGTTGTCCAAGTAGCCAAAAGAGAGAAGCATTGCTCTCTGTGGCCAGCCAAGACCTCACCTTCTCAGACAGGAAACAGACCTTCAATGCTCACACCACCCTTGGTCTTAGGGGGAGGCCGGTGGAGGCCATACCACCCAAAAGTGTGAGGGGTCCCTCTCGGCAGCTCCCTTCCACCCTCTAACCGAGTGACAGCCTTCTATATCACCTTTATCACTACCAAAAGATATTTTTGGCACCACCTGCCGGATCTCTCAACTTATTTCTCCTTGAGTTTGAAATTTGTTTAGGACAGAAGAAATTTACTTTTTGGTCCCCCGGGAGCTGAAGACTTACCATTTCACATACCACTAGGTGGACTACAGTTCCTTGGGCAAGACCTGGTTGATGCCAGCACCCATCCCGTCCTGTGACACACTCAGTGACTTCTCCAGCACTGATTCAGTGAATGAATTAGTAATCCTTCTGTAGGGGGCACATCGTGGGGTCATCAGAAACCAGGAAACACCACAGAAAAGGGGAATCATTTTATTCAGGCTTGGAAAACTGAGACAGAATCTGATCCTGTTTTTTGCCTGTAAAATATGAAGTTTCCTTGCCTCCCTCATAGGGTCCTTGGGAGTAGTACATCATACATGCAATGCAGAAACCTTAACAACTATAAGCTGTTCCACATGATACTGTTTCCAGCACTAATATCTATCATTACCAGAGGAGGTGAAAGCATTTCTATGTTGATGCTGTTTTAAAACCTTTTAAACCTTTTTTCAATATAAAATTGAACTCTCCCATCATTAATGTTCACTGTCTCCAATTCAGAAATGGCTGTCACTAATGATCGCAGTCCTCAGTTCAGCTACCATGTCACTTGCCTCTTCTTAAAAGATGGAAAGCAGAAACTAACTTGCATTTGTGGTCATCTTAAATATTATATTTTCAGAGGGAATAATAGGAAAGCAGACCTCATTGTATATGTGACATTTCTTGTTAGAAAATTTCAGGCTGCCAGTATCTACACGCAAGCATCATATTTAGGAAGCAAATATATTCTGGTGCCTTGTAAATGTCTTTTTTTCCTCACTGTATGTATGGAGAGGGGACCAGTAGAAAATGTAGCGGCAATCAGATTTCTCTTGTAATAAGACAATAAAGCACTTTTGATGTATGTTAAAATAATCATGAAGGCAGCAGCTGGCTTCTTTCTTGGTATAATTAAGTGCTTTTTTTTTTCTACAAAGAACACTTAAATTATACAATCATACCTCAATCCTCCCTGTGTCAAAAGCCTGTCTGGAAGATGGCCTCTCTTTCTCCAAGACGAAACAGCACACTTTTTTTTTTCTGTCTATGATGACACTGCTTCAGAGAAAGACTGCTGGCTTTGAGTAGCAATCTTATTTTATCCCTAGCATGTGGGTGAATGCTGTTGCTTCTAGAGACTGGAGAAAACTGTGCCAGGTGAGGCAAGGACCAGTATGGGCAGAGGCTGTCGGCAAACAAAGAAAGCCTGTGGGAAAGGAGAGAAAGCATGCATTAAGCTATGAGGCTTAACATCTGCCTATCAGCAGCTGGGGGAAGACAGGAGCCCAGGAAATAAGTCACTGGCAGACAGTTTAATGATTTAAACTTGGCAATTGCCCCTGTGCAGAAGTCACCCTACGCCCAGAGCCACCTGCTGTGTTTCCTCTGTTTCAGGTGAAAAGGAGGAGGGCTTTGGAGCAGAGCCATAGATGTCAGCCCACTGTCCAGACTCTTAGGTGTCATGGGGAAGGACCATGGTTCAGAGGGGACCCAGCTATTTAACGGAGCTAGCAGAATTCCCTTTTCTGGAGGTAAGATTTCCCAGCGTAATCCCTAAGCAGGGTTCAGCATGGTGGTGGGCGTTGCAGGAGTCACATTCCCAGCCCCTAACACCCGGAGGATGACAAGCACTTTCCCAAGTGCTTCCTTCACCTAGAACACTGTAAAATTTTGCCCCTCAACAATTACAAGGATTATTTTTAAAAGGGAAATTATTTGTTTGAGAAAAAAATAAGTAAAATTTCATAATGACAACTACTCAGGTGAGCTATGGTGGCTCACAGCTGTAATCCCAGAACCCTGGAGGCCAATTTGGTTTATATAATGAGCTCAAGGCCTGCGTGGATTATAGGATAAGATCTCATCTGTTCTGATTAGTTCTATGTTGACATAAGATAGAGTTATCTGAAAGGAGGAAGCATCACCTGAGAAAATGCCTCCATAAGGTCTGGCTGTAGGTTATTTTATTAATTAGTGATTGATGGGGGAGGGCCCAGTCTTTTGTGGGTAGTGCCATTCCCAGACTAGTGGTCCTGGGTTCTGTAAGAAAGCATGGCTATGGGAGCAAGCCAGTAAGCAGCACTCCTCCATGGCCCCTGTATCAGCTCCTGTCCCCAGGTTCCTGCCCTGTTTGAGTTCTTGTCCTGACTTCCTTCAATGATTAACAGTGCTGTGGAAGTGTATGCCAAGTAAACCTTTTCCTCCCCAATTGCTTTGGCCATGGTGTTTCATCACAGCACAGTGATTCTAATTAGTACAACATCTCAAAAGGAAAAACAAAGCAAACCTCCTCAAAAGAAACTAACCATAACTTCTCAAATTCACTGCATTTACCGGTCTTAGGACTCAATTGCCGATTTCATTTTCATAACCCTTAACTGGTATTCAGAGTCTCCAGAGAGGATCAGTGTGTAGTATACACTGCCCCAGAAGAGTATGATGGACCCAAACCTCCAAAGCAGCTGATAACACATAAGCAGCCTACAGCTCCCCTCTGCTTAACACCTCCTCCTCTTCTTGACACCCTAGGGAAAGACATTCAGCAAGCATTAAGCGCCTGTACCAGGGAGAGCTCTCCACCCAAGGAAGGCATTCACTGACTCAGTGAGTATGGCCGTATTTTCTGGGGGCACCATATGCAGGGCATTGCTCCATCCCTGTAGGTAAACCTATAGGCAATAAAGCTCCCTGCCTTCTGGAGCCTGTGCCCGCTGAAGCAGGCAAGTGTGCTTAGGGGTTAGGATATAGCATTATCTGTTACAAAATGACAAACTCAAGGAAGAAAAGACAAACTCAGAAAATGGTGAAGAGCATGTTATGTGACAAAACTCTTCCTGGGGAGACACAGCAAACACTCATCCTAGATATGGAACCCCACGTAGACACACCACTGAAGTACAGCCTGGTGAACCAATGAGTTTTATTGAAGTTACTTATAGGTATATGATGAGCAGTTACTTGCAGGAGCAGAAATGATCCTGACAGCTGTATCACCAAGGCCTATCCTAGCTCAGATGACAACTCACAACCTGGGAAACACAGTACACAGCCTGTGGGCAGCTCAACAGGTTGGAGAGTGTCCTTGCCAGGTGCCTTTGTTATATGAACCTCTTCTAAGCGTTTGGCCTGGTCTGAGAATCTTCTTTGCAATTTGGTCTCTGCTCTTCTGAGAAAGACTCCCAGCTTTTATTGTTTACTCTTGCATGGTGGCCTAGTAAATCTGCTCTGTTTCAGGGACTTCCTGAAGCTATTTTGAGTTATTTACCTTCCTGCTTAAAGAGCTAGTTTCCTGTTGGATAGAGTTTCAATCTCTGAGGAAACAGCTATACAATGGGGGATCAGCACAGCTAGGGCATGCCATGCAGCTAGGCCACTATGCAGTGGTGATCTGTTAATCCCTGTCCTGGCCATAAGTCCAGGGCTTGAACCCAGGACTTCCTGCATGCTAGGCAAGTGCTCTACTACTGGATACACACCCAGCCTCCAGTATGCACCTTTAAGTAGGGTGGTAGGAGGGGTCTCACTGAGGACATGGCACCAAATACTAAAGAGTCAAGAAAGGAGGGAAGTATTGTTACAGGTAGAGGAAACGAGTGTGTCCAAAGAACTGCCAGGAAGCTGGGCGTGATGGATGGCACATATTAGTAATTCCAGTGCTTTGGAGGCTGAAGCAGGACCTTGAGTTCGGGGTCAGCCTAAGCCACATAGTTACAGTCTGTCTTGGAAAACAAAGGGAAAAAATGTAAACAAGGAAATAAGGAAGGGAAGTAGGGAGGACAGACAGAAGGGAGGAAGGCAAGACTATGTCATGGCCATGCTGGTGAGTGAAGAAGCAGCAGAGGGTGGCAGGTCCTGTGCCGCTCTCGAGATCTGAAGTCTAGAATCCGTGCAGAGGCAGAAGGAGAGACCAAACGGCACAAACTTGTCCTCTGATATGCACCCACACACAATAGTGTATATTAATTGTACATTATTTATTATACATTATATCATTATAAATGATTAATTATATAATATTTATTGATTATAATATATATTAATTGATATCAATGTACTGATATTATGTTACTAATACATGTCAATATAGTGTTAAAATATTAACACTGATATATTGTTGAAATATGTTAGTATATTAATAATTAATTATTATATTATGTATCATATATTATATATAATCGTATATGTAATTTTTAAAAGGATGCTAAAGGGGGAAGAATGGAGGAGAGGGAGGCCACGAAGTAGCCAAGAAAGGATCCAAGTAGAAGCCAGTGCTGCTTGCCTGGGTGTGGCAGTGTGAGGAGATCCCATCAGGCTGTGTGTGGGTTTTGGTTACTGAGTCACACGGCACATTGACATGGTTGTTAAACCAACCAAAGCCTGGTGGAAACAGAGCTATTTTCTTCACACAGGAACGGATCCTAGGAATCCATGAATGGCGATGTGAGATACTGACACGCTCTGAGAGCTTACAGAGATTCACCTTCAGTCCCATTGCAACATACAGCAGGAAACAGCACATTTCTTAATTTGGTGTCTTTGTTTTGTTTTATTTAACATTGTATCTACATATCATTTTTTTTCAGAAACTTATTAGAAGATTTAAATTAATATAATGACAACTAATGAAAGGTAAAAAGCACTAAAATAAAAATGAAAGAGAAGCTCTGTGTAAATAGTTGAACGTGTGGAAACAGATTATGACAGTATTTCAGCAGCATTCCAAATGAGAAGAAAATACATCTGGAAGTACATTTAAACAGGAATTCTAACAAAACATACTCAAGAATTTAAAATCTAAATCAATCAGTCAGGACTTTCGAAGTTTTAAGTAAAGCATAGATACCAGCTACTGGGTTTTAATCACTGGGTAATGTTATGTTGGAAGAAATTGCCTCTTCTCATGGGCCCCTTTCTGGCATCTTCCCTCTTTCGCTTTCGCATAGACTCACACATATAGAAACATGGAAGCCAAGCTTCCCATGTAAGAAAGAACTGTCAGCGTTTGTTGGCTTGGCCTCGGTTGCCTCACGTAGTATATTTTCCAGTTCCATCCACCTTTCCTAGAAATTGTGTGATTTTGTTTGTCTTTGCAGCTGAATAGAACTATTGTATTCTATTTTCATTATCAATTCATCTATTGATGGACAACTAAGCTGTTTCCTTTTCCTGGCTATTGTGAGCACAGCAGCAAAAAAACGTGATGAGCAAGTACCTCTAGAGTAGGATATAGAATCCTTTGGGTATATGCCCAGAGCGGTACAGCTATATCATATGATAGATCTATTTCTAGCTTTTTGAGGAACCTAAACACGGATATCCATAGTAGCTGCACCAGTTTGAACTCCCACGAGCAGTAAATGAGTGTTCCTCTTTCCCTGCACCCTCTCTAGCATTTGTTCTATTTTTTTGTATAAATTCGTTATCTCATTAAATCCAATGGATTCATTCATATAAAGCAAGTCTCACCAGCACAGCCACACCACAGCATGGTCTTTAAGACTGCGTGACAGGTAAAGCCCACAGAGTGACAGTACTGCAGGGACCTTTGCTGACCTCCATTTTAACCCAAGGGGAAAGGGGAGAAAGACAACGCTTGTGCTGCCCATGGGTCCTGAGGCCTAAGCGCTGCCATCGGGAGAATCTACGGGCCAGGCTCTTTTCATAGCCTGTGTGATGACTACCTTTACTTGTCAGCTTGTCTGTATCTGGAAACAACTAAAAGGCAAGTGCTGGGCCCTCCCATAAGGGATTTTCTTGATCAGATTATCTGAAATGGGAAGACCCGCCCTACGGTGGGCTACACCTTCCCTCGGCAACTATGAAGGAAGTGGGAGGAGAAAGGGTTTTAGCCTATCTTTTGGCTCCTAGCCTTCACTCTCTCAGACAGCTTCATCAACCATGTTGCTGCTGTTGCTACATTCCTTTGTCCCATGTTACAACCTAGTTTTGAGCTTCTAATTCGGAATGGAACCAGCCAGGCCTTCAGCCAAGGGACTGCTGAGACAGGGACTAAACAAGTATGGGGTTCTGGGCCTTTCCACTGTGAGACAGTCATTGCTGGATGACTTAGACCATAGCCTGTAAGCTGATGTAATAAATCCTCCTATAACAGATATTCCTTCTATCAGTTCTGTTCCTCTAGAGAAGCCTGACTAATGCAGATTGCATCTCTAGATGCCAATTCAAGAAGCATAGTGGCCAAGTGAATGGATTATCATTCCTCTTTCAAGAGAGAAAGATGAGTGTCCAGTATAAAGAAAGCAGCTGTCTTTGGCTTAGTGGCTCTTGGTGTACAGCACAGGATGTGTTTTGCTCTTCAAACTGACCGTCTCCTCCTTGAACATCACAGGCATGCCGGCCAGAGATAAGCATCAACCATATTTCCTGACTGCCTCCTAGGTGCCAGCTCTCTGCTGTTTGCCTCGCTCACCTTTGTCTACACAGCCTTTTAATTAAGCCTAACGTTCTTTACAAGTTCTTTACAAAGGTGGTGCTATTGTTAGTGCTCAGGATTGAAAGATGACCTTGCTCTGTTCAGCGGCAGCCTAAAGGCTTCACAGCAAGAGCACGCCCTCTCATCCCGGCTGAGTATTCAAGGTGGATGATGTTACTGGATTGTAATCTTTTAAAGCTGTTTTGCCTGTTTGTTTTTGGTTTTGATTTTTAACATTGGCCGTTCTCTGTATCCTGGGCTGACATTGACCTTTGTCTGTGGAATGTTGTACTTGTAGTGTATATCAACACGCTTGGGCCTGGGATTATGTCGCAGGAGTGTGGGCTTACTTAGATTTATATCCCCCTGATTGCCTGGTTTAAAACTGTGCAGCCAACATTGGACTTCCAGCTAAGAAAGCAGATGACGAAAGCTTCCTTTGAGAAGACTACTGTACCAACTGTCTAAGTGTATTCCCTTCAAAATAGACCTCGGAAGATGCTAATTAAACAGGATTCCTACTTCTGAACATTCTAGACACTAAAAGGCAAAAAAGGAGAAATAGGCAGAATTATAATTATTTGCAAGAATTGAAGTCAGGTGTGGAATTTCTGGGAGCCCATGGTCAGCCTGAAATACAGAGTGAGTCTCACAAAGACCAATCCCCCAAAGAAATAATAACTATTATTATATTAGTTTTACAGAATTATTAGAAACAATAAAATTTGATGAGGAGCCACTGCTAGAAATCATTTTCTGTCATCCTCAGAGAGCAGAACCTTGAGAGTCAACTTGCCCACTAGCAGCCAACGAAAAGGCATTTATTATTCTATGGAGCTCTGTGCATGCCCCACAGTGAGCTCAGAAGAAAGGGAGAAATTTGGGAGCCTTGTGTCCAAGATTAAAAATAGAGGCCTAAAACCTATGCCTTTTAGCCTTCTGCCTTCCAAAAAGAAATCAGATGATACAAACCAAAAACCCACTGCTACCAGAACCTTGGGTATCTAGCCAAATTTCTCACACTTAAAAATATTATACAGGTGGCTGGAGAGGTGGCTCAGAGGTTAAGAGCACTGGCTGCTCCTCCGAAGGTCCTGAGTTCAATTCCCAGCAACCACATGACAGCTCACAACCATCTATTGTGAGATCTGATGCCCTCTTCTGGTATGCAGGCATACATGCAGGCAGAACACTCTATACACAATAAATAAACCTTAAAATAACAACAACAAATATCATACAGGATGCATTAAGGCCATTTTCACACAAGTGTATAACACACTTTGATCATATCCTCCATTACCCATTACTCTTTCACTATGTGTGTGTGTGTACATGCCTGTGTGCGCATTAATGTGTGTATAGGTCAGAGGTCAATATCAAGCATCTTCTTCAATTGCTGCTTCATCTTATTTTTTGAGGCAGGGTCACTCTGAGCTTGAAGCTCATCAGTTTGGCTAGACTAGTCTGAAACTCCCTGGGATCTCCCTGTCTCCACTTTTATAGTGCCAGGATCACAGACACACACACCACATGTGACATTTGTACTCCGGTGCTGGGAATCAAACTTGTCATCTTGCGCAGCAACCACTTTACCTCCTTCTCTTGTGGGTTCTTCATCTCTCTTGCATTCCTGCTTCTCCTACAACTACAAACAGATCAGTGATAACATTTCAATAAGGAAAAGGCCTAAGAGTGTGTTTGGGGCAGCTATGATAGTAACTTCGAGAAGCACCTAGGGACGAGGTAGATGATTGATGTGGAAGGCTGATTTTGGAGCAACGATGCTCTGTGAGAAAAATGTGCCTGAAGCATCTGAGGTAGCTGAAAGGTCCAACGTAGTAGTGCGGCTGGAAGAGGCAGGGAGATCACTTGACTCCATCTCAAAGATGATTAAAACAAATTTTCCTGTGAGTTCAAAATATCTCACTCACAGCCTTCAGCACACGGATTTTTAGAAGTATGTTTGGATGTAAGAAGATTGTTTCATAGAGTCCCCCTCCCCATTGCCATGGAAACGGTGCCACGATCATGTGTTAGGTGTGAGCTTGCACATGCAAACCCAGAATGCTAATTGTTGTCAAGGAAGTGTCTGTTATGCTTTCTCCTTCTGGTGGCTCTTTATACTTCTAAAAATTATACATTTGAAGTTTAAAAAATCTGCTAATTCCTGTCATGCAGTTGTTATCTGTAGTCTCTTTTATTTTAACTTTAGAAGTTACTGACTGGGGGCTTTTTTCCCCCTGGAGACACAGTTTCTCTGTGTAGCACTGGCTGTCTGGGACCTGCTATGTAGACCAAGCTGGCCTGCTTCTGCCTTCCTGAGTGCTGGGACTATGGGTGTGCACCATCTAGTTTGGCAAAATGTGTAGCCCAGGCTGGCCTCAAAATCGTGATTCTCCTGCCTCCATCTTCTTCAGCAAATCTTACCAGCATGTGCCACCACAGCCAGCTGGGGACTTTTTTTCAGCATAGTCATTCTTGATGTGAAAATCTGTTGTTCCCCTCAGTGATTCCAATTTTTATCCTATCCCTTAAACGAATGGGTTGGAGATCTCACTACCTACAGCTCAACTTTAGAAGGACAAGGGCTAGGGATGTTAGCTCAGTGGTAGGGCACTTGCCGGCATGCATGAGCCTTGGATTCTATAGCCAGCACTGCCTAAGTAAGCAAATAAATAAATTCCATTTTAGATTCTATTTGATTTCTTTGGTACACATAATGATGTACTTTGTATACTTCGTGTCCTTAAATATTCTTAATCTGAATTGTTATTTTAAACTGGAAAAGATGGCAGCTTCTTGGGAGAGTGTTGATGAATCACAAGCTCAGGAATCTATGTAAACTTGAAAGGAAACTCATGAAGATAAATCACTTATTTAACAAGTAATTCTTAGGCACCTACTATCTGACTGTATAAATACCCTTGAGGACTGATTGTCTGTACCTGGGGAAGGCTGTGATCTCTGATAAGATGCTTCAGAGCCTAAGGGTGAGGAAGGCAGCTTTTAGGAGTTCACCACCATCAGCTGTGAGCTTTCCCTTCACTTGAATTGGAGTGTAGATGCTGTAAAACATGAGCAACTTGGACCAGATGGTCTCCCTTCAGTTCCAAGATGGCTTGTATGCTATCACCAGGTTCAGGAGAAGTGGGTCATGGGACTGGGCAGCCTCAGTTAAGTACCACTGTATAGGAAGTGACTCAGCCACATCACTGGGTGTGGTCCAACAGCCCGGCAGAATCTTCACTCCTGCATCATCCGCCTCTAGGAAATGACTTGGTACTCCAGGTCCATACCATGCCCACATCTGCCTTCTTTACTCTTTACTCTGCCTTCGTCACTTTTAGGCTGTGACCAGACAACTTGACATGTTAACTGATGTCAAATTTCCCATGAGCTGCATCTGTCAAGCTCAAGACAACTTGCTACTTATCCTGGGCTGGCCTTGAACTTCTGACTTTCTTGGTTCAGCTTCTCCACTAGTCGGTGTGTACCACTACACTCAGCTAATGTTTCAGGGTAACATTCTTAAACTGTCAAGTTACATTTTCAGAGCTACCAGCTGTCTATCTGTTTCCTATCACTGCCCTTCCTATGCTTTGCTTCTGCCTCAAGAGCAATTCCTGGAACTCACCAGCTCAGGACAGGCTCTGCCTTGGCTGGCAGCTTGTGTCGCTGCTCCTGCCAGGCAGGTGGTCTTAACCCCAGTCCTTCCTCTGAGTCCTCTGCTCCTTTCTGTCATTCAGGTCTTATCAGAAAGCACAAACATCTTGTGACTGTTTGCTGTCCCTCTCCCCCAGCAGATTACAAAACCATGAAAACATCATGCCCCAGTTCCCAGCATGCAGCAGGGGTTCAGGGAATTACTATTAAACTAATGAATGAATGCGCTGTCCTAACCCAAACACAAGAGTAAGAACCCTCCCCCCCCCAATCCCTGATGGTAGAGAGACTTTGTTTTATTGTTTTACTTTTTGAGACTGCTACTCCTATGTAGCTCAGGCTGGCCTTATATTTGAGGCTGTCCTCCTGCCTCAGCTTCTGAAGTTCTGGGATTGCAAATATACATCACGTTGTCTAGCTAGGAAGGTAGTTTTTTTGTTTTGTTTTGTTTTGTTTTTGTTTTTTTAACAAGCAAAACTTCTCTTTTGTGGCTACTTTCAATGCTCATTTAGCTTTAAATTTTATTTTTAAATATAGTATACAAATAGACGGCTTTCTATTTTGGAATTCTTTTTTGGAATTTTCATGCATACATATCATTATACTTTGTTCTCATTCCTTCCCTCATTTCCTTCTCTCATTCCCCTACTCACCCCCTGTTGCTGGTCCTTATCCTCACTCCACATTGTCCTCCCTCCTGCTTTTATGTTATATGTATTCCATTTCCCTTTCTTCCCTCCTCCAGGCCCCTAAGAGCATTCCCTCCTCTGTCATGCTCTTCTCTTTTCAACACACACACACACACACACAAATACACACACATAGAGACACACAGAGACACAGCACACACACAGAGACACAACACACATACATAGATGCACACACACAGTGCACATTCTAAAGAAAAATGTGACATTTGTCTTTCTGAATCTTTCTTGGTTCACTTAGTATTATAATCTTCAGATCCATCGATTTCCCCCCCCCCCCAGAAAGGCATGATTCTATTTCCTTTCTGGGTGAAAACTTCCATTGTGTATATGTGCCACATTTTCTTTATCCATGATTCTGTAGATGGACATAAATGCAAGTTTGTCTCTGTTTCCTGGCTTTTGTTAGCAATACCTCAATAAACATGAATGTGCAAGTATCTCTGTGTTGTGTTGACTTAAAGTGCTTTGAGTACATATCAAGGAAGGGTATAGCTGAGTCATATAGCAGTTCAATTTTAGTTTCATGTGACTTTTGAAGGACAGACGTCAGCAGCAGAAAACACTGGCAATCCCCAATGACTAACTTGACCTACAATTGTTTGATAGCAGTAGGACTTTGACACACTATGAATCTTTACGTGAATTTAAGTAATTTTACTTTGCACATTGGTGACAGACCTTAGAAAATGAAGCCCAATAGCATAAACTTTAGGCTGAGATAGTAAAATTTATACTCACTCCCAGCTTGTAATGGAAGAATTTTCTGTTTCATCTTTAGCAGAACAAAAAAAGAAACAGATTCAATTTTTTTTTTTTTTTTTTTTTTTTTGCCAGTGTCACGGTCCATTTCCTATGTCATAATAAAAACAATACAGGATTGGTTGTCCGTTATGAATAACAGTCTATTTATCTCACTGTCCTGGAAGTTGGAAAGTCCAAGAACATGGCACCAGCCTCTGTAAATATGAGATGGGGGCCTTGTGCTGTATTATAACAAGGTGGATGGTATCATGGTGAGCCAGATCCAGACACCAGCATGTTCCCCATTATGGCAAAATCACTCCCATGACTGCCCTTTAAGAATCCCTGAATGAATCCATCCACTCATGAAGGCAGAGACCTCCTCATCCCATCATTTTCTGAAACCCCACCTTCCAGCACTGCCACCGACTGTGTTTCTAACCATGTCCAAATCACAGCTGCTGGGCAAGTCACTCTGCTACTCTGGGCCTCAGTTTCTCCCTCTGCAGGGAGATTTATTACCTTTGTCTGCTTCTTAGTAGACACTATGATTTAACTTTTTTGACAGCACTAACAACCAATTCCCTCACATACAAAAAAAAAAAAAAAAAAAGTTGTGTCAGGAAATCCATTAATGAAACCATAATTTCTTGGATTTTTGTAGCATTTACTATTTTATTAGCTATTAAAACTGGTTATATTCCCTAATTTCATATTTATAGCTTTAAAGAATTGTTCCAGTGTGAGCTTTTAAAAAAATAATCGTCTTAGAGATGACAGAATAATAGTATTAAGCACTTTTGTAGTCTGTATTGCTGCTGGGAGGTTTTGAGTGTCCCTGCTTATTCTGTTTGTCTTTCCTGGGGAGATACAGGTGCTGAGCAGATTACTCTCAAGTGTTTGTACATTGGACCCAACTTTAAAATACACTTTCTATCCCGAATTCACCACTGTGCCAAAGTACTGCCATTTCTATTGCGAAATGGAAACTGTACTAGGCTCTATGTGTCTTGAGGAATTTGGCAAAGGATGTTGAAACTCGTGACTGTCACCATGCGAATTCACACCCTACCTGACCTCTGCTCACCAGAGGTTTGCGACACCTCTTGTAGGAGCCCCAGATGTCTAGAGCAAGGCACTAACTTGTGTTCTGTGGCCAGTTACTTCTGGAGCAGTGGCTTCCGAGGGACTGAGTCTATCCAGCCCTATGCTGAGGCCAGTGAGGAGAATCAAGATAACTATGTCAAGCATGTCTCTGTGCAAATGCGCGTATCACTGTCCTCCTTTCGCATATTATTTTTGGTGTTCAAATTTTAACATCTCTACAGTGTGTTTGTGTGTTAAATTCTAAATTCTGCTTGGAAACAGTGAGCTGAAGGACAGCCCTGCAGTTTCCAGGTCTTCTGTGACCTGCTTTTGTCAGTCAATGATTAACTGACTTTGGTTAGCAGAGATAATGCAAAGCTCTGGAAATTTACCTAGCTTTTAACAGCAGGATTCCAGCCTTGATTGAGGACGTATGTGCTGTATGCATAGGTAAATGTGTGGGGCTTCCATATCCACTGCTGCCTCAAGTGCTCTTGAGAGCTGTATGGTATGGGAAACATCATAGTTGTGTAAAATAATGGAAGTCAGGCACTCGGAGAGCACGTGTCACTGGATTAGGGTCAACCAGCTAAGTCTAGGTTTGAACTAAGCCCAAAGCTCATGGTCTTTTAACTGTATTAAACTGGTTCTCAAAACAAACCACAAAGAATGAATTTCAATATAGGGTACACTTTCTACTGTCAGCAGAAAGCCATTTGAGGGTGAAATTTTACTTTTTTTTTATTATTGTTGTAAGATAGGGCCCTGCTTTGAATTTGTGATACTCCTGTCTCAGCCTCCGGAGTGCTAGAGTTCCAGTTATGTTGTCACCATGCTCAGTGGGAGCTGGCTACTCCTGAAACTAGCAGAGAAACCCTGGAAGACTTCAGAGCAGGGACTTTGCTGTAGGAGAGTCCTAAGATGAGTGAGACTTGTCCCCCAGGGCCATCTGCTGAGTCTGTAGAGCTGAAGGGATGATAAGGACTAAGGTACAAATCACATCGTGCCCCCCCCCCAATATTTTGGTGTCATTTGTCACAGATTCTTTTGCCATCTATAGGAATCGCCAATGGATGGGAAAGACAGAAACAAATGAATCATTTTTGTCCTTCAGGTCTGTACCTAGGCAGTGACCAGTGTACAGGGATGTGTGGGCCAGTGTTTATTCCTTTATGTCATCTCTTCTCTTCCCAAGACTGCATTTTACTGTGAAGGTGACTAAGAAAGGCCAATGCCAGAATGTTCAAGACTTCAGTATTAAGACATGAATTCAAGAGGCTGGAGAGATGATCCAGGAGCTATCACTTGTTGCTCTTGCAGAGGATCTGGGTTCGGTTCCCAGCACCCACACGATGGCTCAGAACCATTCACAACTACAGTTTCAGGGGATCTGATGGCTTCATGGGCACCAGATATACCATACACATGGTGTGCATTCAGACCAGCCAGCGGGCAAAACCCTCACACACATACAATAAATTAAGATGTCTTAAAAAAGAAATCGGTCCAAGAGAAGACCATGACTTTGGGGAATAATGAAAAAACTCCTAGGTTTCATGTTTGCAGACTTTAGTCAAAACAAATAGGCACTGTAGCACACCTGGTCAGATGTCCTGAAGTCAGTGTTATAACAAATGATCTGAGATACTTGTGCAGGTAAAAGATTCATGGGGTGCACACTGAAAAAGAGTGTTCTAATTAGCGTTACACACAACTCCTAGCCCGGTGGAGGCTTTCCACTTACTGTTTTTTTTCTTTCGAGATGACAGAGGCAACAGAATTTTGTGACCCTATATGTCAAGAGGGACCAACTGCACAGCCTCCAAATAGCTATTCCTTTTCATGGATGTTTTAATACAAAATGGGCCAGAGAGAAAAATCCTCAGCTGTGGAGGGTCCTGGACAGAGCCAAGGGAAGGGTGATAATCAAAGAATCCTCAAGACACCCCTCCCTCCTGCCCTGCTGTCCTTGCAAATGTTCTCTACGGGCACGGAATATGCTGCACTTTGTCGGCGTGCAAGTCATGCATCTGGGCGCAGTAGTTTCAGATGGTTCTATTTTTACTGACTATATAAGTCAGCACATCTCTCAAATGCTACCTGAAAATGGCTCCATGCTGGCTGGCAGCCAAGCGTCTCTAAGGGAAGGCACACCGTGCAAGGGTGGACCTGTCTACGGCTTCCTTTGGACAGGGAGAGATTCTGGCTGACCACCCCATCGCTAAATACACTGACCATCATTCCTGACATGACCAGAGCTGCCTGGGTGATCTTGCCATAGGAAAACATGAAGAGCAAAAGGTATAAGGACGCTTTGTAGCTGAAGTAAGGCGGCAGTGGGAAGAACAGGGACTACAGTAAAAAAATGTTACTATGGTGTCTCCAGGGGAGTAGGGGAAATCCAACTAAGGATGATCAGGTAAACGTCTGTAGGAGAATCACATCTGAAGGATGGTCTGTGCCCCTTGAGCCCTGAGCTGGAGGAGTGGCATGATCTCAGGAATGATCGTCCGGTAGTCGATTGTTGATGTCTGCCAACTGCTTAGGATGGGTGCATACAGGAATGTGTGTGTGTGTGTGGTGTGTGTGTCAGGCCTGCTCTTGTTGACACGAGACCATCTTTTAAGCTCTCAACATTTACTGATCTTTCCTTTGAAAAATACAACCAGCCTTCTTCTTCCTCGTGAATGCACACAACTATCTGCATGCTGCTCAGATTAGAGACTTACAGTAGTTTAGGCAAAAAAAAAAAAAAAAAAAAAAAAAAAAAAAAAACTTTCCAGGGTATCTGGGCTAATGAACAGTAATTCTGCTTAACCTATACATGGAAATCCGTACAAATTGGCTTTCTCTTTTCCTTTACAACAGATGTTCAACATATTAGGCGCTCCCATGCCTCAGAGCCAACTGCTGCTTTCAGATCCCACAGAGTGGATCATGGCTGGGGCAGAATCCATGACATCTGCCACTCGGCTTCTCACAGAAGGCACAGTAGGTGGGATCGAATTATGACTGTAACCACCAGCACCTTCTGTCACAATGGAGTCTCCAGAGACTCTTGCACCCCAACGGAGTTGCTGTTCCCAGCCATTCCCTACTGAGGGAAACATGGTACAGATAGGCCATTCACACACTCCATTTTTGCACTGCCTGGCTCTTTGTCATTTTTATAAAATAAATGTTTTCCTTAAATATTAAAAGTCTTGCGTTCAGAGCGCTTCCCTCTTAGTGTGCTTGGGCTGCTCTGATGAAGTGTCCTAGATGGAGTAGGTTCAACCACAGGTATTTTCTTCTCAGTTCAGGAAGGTAAGGCCAAGCTCAGAGCACCTGCTGGTGTGTTCCAGTGAAGGGCAGCTTCCTGGTCTGAAAACAGTCACCTTGCTGTGACCTCGTGGTGGAGGAGTTATTGCTCCTTGCTCTCCTTAACAAAGACACTAGTCCCACCAAGAGCCCTGCCTCCCTTGTGACCTATTCTAAATTGGCCGACTACACAGAGACCCATCTCCACAGTCTCACAATGGGAGTGATAGCATCACCAGACTCATTCCATAGCATCTTCTCTGTTAAGGTGTGCTGTTTAGGACATCATCTTGCCACTTACCTCAAGATCCTCCTGTCTCAGCCACTCAAGACCCTCCTGTCTCAGCCACCCAAGATCTGGGGTTATAGGTCTGAGCCATCATACTTAGAGCTAAGCTTCCTAATGCTAAAGATCTTCATGTGCCTTTTCATCTAAGTTTGTGCTCAGAGGAGGCCAATGGTACCAGGAGAAAAGAGCCTTCAAAACCTTAAGATTTAAAACAGACATGGAGACATATACTGATAATCTCAGCAGTTGGAAGGCAGAGGCAGGGCCCCCTAAATCTTGAGGTCAGCCTGGGCAACATAGTGAGACCATCGCAAAAGATTTTTAAGATTTGGAAAGACAATGCTCCTTTTTTCAGTTTCTAAGAGAGCAGTGGGTGGCTGGGTCTCTATTCCTAATAGCAGAGAAATGCCTCTGTGAACTGTGTGGGTGAACAGAGGACCCAGCAATGGGGAGGGGGTGGGCTTGGACCATTTAGGCTGTTTCCTAATAAACAAAAATGGGCAGTTCTGCTTGTTGAGTTGTTGATGCTGTGTGAACACCAAGGACACATGTGGCTTTCAATTCATGGTTTTCCTACTTAGGAGCAGTGCGACTTTGGGCTAGTTATTTGATCTCTCTAAGCCTCAGATTTGTCACTTCTGAAGAATGAGTAGTAATTATTCCTTCTTTATGATACTCACTGAGCAAGATAACCCAGGAGAATGCATGCAAAGTAATTCAGGAATATGTCTAGATTGTAGTAAATGCTATTACTGATTAATAGCACATGACAAGGGTACAGCACTAAGAAACAGAGTCCTCGATGTCGGCTAACAATTACAGCAATGGCTGCACAGAGGCCAACACTTTATGATGCCAACAAGCCCTTGACACGCATTAATCTGCAACCACATGTGGGGGTGCTGCTGTCCACCTACGGTAGCATCAACCCTAAGTCAGTTATAATTGAGGAAACAGTGTCACACAAAGATTAAGCAATTTGCCCAGAATCACAAAGCAAATCACCAGCAGGGCCTGGAGTGCCGTGTGAATCTGCAGTGCGGTGTGAATCTGCAGAGCAGTGTGAATCTGCAGAGCTGGTATGTTGAACCGTGATGATACTGGGACCTCAGGTGGAAACGACGGGTGGTCCTGGTGATTGAGTAGGATCCCCCTATGTTTGAGTACCTTTGTACGTCCTTGGTTTGAAGTCTATACTTGCGCTGCACATTAAAAACACAGTCCTACAGGACATACGGTGCATACAGGGGCTCTAGAACTCAACAGAGGCACACGTGAGGCAGCCTGGGCTACATGGAGAGACCACCCCCAGGGGGAAAAAACCTCACAGAGGCCTATACTTATTTTCACACATTTACTCAATTCTCTCATATGGTACAAAATTTAAAAATGAAGGTAACATTATCTCAAGTTGCTTCTTATTCCGTCATTCAACCATCTGGCTCACTCCAAGCTCTGTCTCCTAGCAGACCCTGAAGACTGGAGTAGAACTGCCAACTGCATGGCCCAGTGTTACAAAGGGCCTCTTTGTGAAGGCTGGAAGACACTGATTTTTGTATATCTAATAGTTACCTAACTACTAAGCTAACTAGACAGAGACTTCATTGGCCAAACATGAACAAGAATACACGGTTTACAGAATGTTTTTAAAGGGCAGCAATTAATAAGCAACAAATAGCAATAATTACAAACCTAGGGAAGGATGATCATTTAATTTCCATAGTTACCACTTTGTAGTCAGCTTGCTGTATCCATGGATTTTGCATACATGGGTCAACAAATGTAGATAAAAAAATTAAAATTTTTACAAATCACATTAAAAAATTTAATTATATTTTTATTGAGGGGAGGGAGGGGAAAGAGCATGTGATGTCGCAGTGAGTAAACTAGTGGAAGTTAAAGACCAATTTGCAGGAGTTGGTCCTCTGCTTTCATCATGTGGGTTGCAGTAGTGAGACTTGGACCTTCAGACTTGGTGAGGAGTTCCTTTACCCACTGAGTTATCTGGCTCGTCTCTAACCCATTTTGGGGTTTTTGTTTTTTGGTGTTTTTTGTTTGTTTGTTTGTTTGTTTGTTTTAATTGTATCTATGTTAAACATGCACAGATTTTTTTTTCTTGTCACTGCTCCCTAAACAATACAGTTTAGCAACGGTTTACACAGCATTTGCATTGTGCTAGGAATCATAAACAATCTAAAGCAACAGAGGAGATTAGAGTTGTAGCTCGGCGATGGAGCTCCTTCTTTGCATATATGAGGACTTGGGTTCAGTGTCTAGCAGTACATAGAATACACACATAGAAACAAAATAAATATGAATGGGCAGCGTGAGCCATATACAAATATTATGCAATTTGTTACTGCGATTAAATGTCCTTAAAGTAACCACAAATTGGGGAAGCAGGCATTAGTTGAAGGAATCAGATTTTATTCAAGAATATAGAAGGGTTACTTAGGGGATTCATGGCACAAAAGGATTTTATAGGACAAAATGAGATAGAGTGACAGAAAAGCTCAGAGACAGGCAAGACTTCAGTCATGGGAGCATGTCTTTTCTTCTTCAGTGGGAACATCACCACGGAAATGGACTTTGATCTCCTGCAACTGGTTAAGTAAAACCTAATGGAGGGCTTCTCCACACCAGAGTGGGTTAAGGCAGAGTGATGGCAAAGGTCAAAGGAAGGAAAGGGCAGTTCAAAAGTGCCCCAACAATAATTTTATAAAAGGCAGCTACACATGGACTTTGGAATCCCAGAACCGACTCCCCAAGGACAACTTGATGTAATTTTAGATATCTATGTTTTAGCCAAAAATCATAAGGCATTAAAAGAAAAAAAAATAGGGTAGGGAAAATATCTCAGCCCATAAAGTACTTGCCTTACAAGCAAAAGGACCTTAGTTTGTTTGAATCCCCAGACCCACAACAAAACAAACAAAAATAAAAACTGGGTATAACAGTGTGCAAGTATGTCGGAGCTGGGACAGTAGAGAACAATGTTCATCAGCCAGCTTAGCCAATCAACGAGCTGCAGGTTCCGTGAGAGTCTCTGTCTCAAAACGTATGGTGAAAAGCAATTGAGAAAGACGCTTGATGTAGACTTCTAGCCTCCACAAATGCATGCACACAGAAAGGGAGGGAGGGAGGGGGTTATGACAGATAAGGAGGAGGCAGCAATTGATGAAGAACTGTGAAAAAGTCAAGAACTTGGGATGTTCTTCATATGTACCAATAATAAATAATGTGTGACTAGATAGATAGCCATCCTGGGGCTCAGTCAGGCTGATAGACACCTTAGAAAATATTTAGCCAGCCCCGGCAGTGCAGTCCCAGCCATTCAAGAGACTGGGGCAGGAAGATCACAAGATCAAGATTGATCAAGATTGGTTACTGGGCTGCAGAGAAAGTTCAAGATAAGCCTAGGCAACTTAAATGAAGCTGGTGTGGAAGCCAGAGAGGCCTTAAGACCTCAGGTCCTTGCTTATGGTAGGAAAATTTTCTTCTACAATTTTATTAAAAATATTTCCTGTGCCACTGACCTGGGTTTCTTCTTTTTCCTCTATCCCTATTCTCCAACATTTGTCTTTTCAGCTGGGCACGGTGGTGCATGCCTTTAATCCTAGCACTTAGGGAGGCAGAGGCAGGTGAACAGTTGTGAGTCTGAGGCCAGCCTTGTCTATAAAGTGAGTCTAGGACAGCTAAACAGCCAAGGCTATACAGAGAAATGCTGCCTTGAAAAATCAACCAACCAACCAACTAATTAAACAACCAACCAACCAAACAAAAAACACCCACCACCACCAACAAAAAGATTTGGTCTTTTCATGGTGTCCAAGATTTTCTGAATGTTTTATGCTTTTATTTATTTATTTTTAGATTTAATGTATCTTGGCTGAGGTATCTATTTCTTCTACTTTGTCTTCATCACCTCAACTTCTCTCTTTCATGTCCTGTAATTGATGAGGCTTGCCTCTGAGGTTTTTGTTTGACTTCCCAAATCTTTCACTTCCAGCTTAATTTCAGTCTGGGTTTTCTTTAGTGATTTTGTTTTTTGTTAAATTCTACTTTCATGTCTTAAATTGTTTTTTTTAATTATTTTATTCAATTGCTTCCTTATATTTCAATCTTCATTAAGAAATGTATTCGTGTTTACTTCCGGCTCCTTGAATATATTTACAATTGCTGTTTTGAAGTCCTTATCTTGTGTGTCAACTATATTTCATTTTTCAGGCCTGCTGTAGCAGGCTTCATGGGCTGTGGTAGAGGCAGATTGTCTAGGCTCTTCATGTTTGTGTGTTCGCATTGCGGTCTAGGCATCTGGACACATATCAATCACATATTACAGTGATTGAAATATTTGTAGGTGTCGATATCTGATCTTGCCTTTGCTGGGTTGGTGTTCCATTTTTTTTTTTTTGCTGCTTTTGCTCTCTTGGAATCTTGGGAAACTGTGAAAACTGTGGCATTCCTGGTAAAGAATGCCTCTGCAGGCTGGTGGGTAGCAGAGAAGAATAGAGAAGGGCTGGGGAGAAAAGGGTATTAAGGGCTGTGGGAAAGAGCTAGGTGAATATGGTCCACATCAAGAGGCAGGGTCCTGAGACAGTAGAGATATGGTTGTGGGATGGGCGCCTGAAAGTAGGCTGCAGTAGGATAAAGAATATTTCTGGAGAGACAGGGATGACAGGGTTAGGGTAACCCTGTGTCTGTACCAAAGTAGAGTCTCAAGTGAATGGAGTTGGGGTGGGAGGAAAGGTCCTGCAAGCCATGAGAGGTAGAAGTTGTAACAGAGGGCAGGAAGAATAGAGAAGATCACCTGTCTGAGTCCCAGCCTAGTGTGGCCACTGGGATTCCCTGGTAAAAGTGTTTCTCATTATTGCCACCAACTGACAGAAAGGAATGGGGATGGGCTACAAGGGAAGTCTGGGAGGCTTCATGGGAAACAGTTAAGCTGGGTCTGCACCAGGAAGCAGGGTGCCCAGGGTATAAAATCTATTTTTTTTTCCCACAACAGGGTCTCACTATGTAGTCCTGGCTTTCTTGGAGCTTACTTTGTAGACCAGACAAACTCACAGAGGTCCACCTGCCTCTTCCTCCTGAGTGTTGAAATTAAAGTTCTGTGCCACTATGCCTGGCTGTGTAAAATTCTTTTAGTTGATCTTTCAGAATTTATAGTAGCTATAATCATAAGAGATACAGCTTCCAACATTAACATACAAAAAATCGTTATGTATTTGTGGTAGTTTGAATGATGATGGCTCCCTTAGGCGCATTTATTTGAATTCTTGGTCCCCAGCTAGTGGAACTGTTTAGGAAGGATTTGGAGGTATGACCCTGTTGCAAGAGGGATTTTACTGTCGGCCAGCTTGCTTTGAGGTTTTTGAAAGACTTATTCTTGTTTGTGGATCAGGCTGCTCTCAAACTCCCCACCATGATGGTGATGGACTGCTATCCCTCCACAACTGAAATAAACCCTTCCCTCTATCAGTTGCTTTTATGGTGTTTTATCACAGAAACCGGGAAGTAACTAATACAATACTTGAGTGTTTTAACTGGAACACTGTCGGGTTATATGGGAAAGCGGGTCAAGACATTCAGATTAGGGCTTGAAAACACTCAGTCTAATCGCTTCGTGCTGGCTCAGTAATCACGACTGTGAAAAGCACCTTAAGTTTGGCTCTCAGAACTGAAAAAGTGAGACCCGGGGGACTTAGGGCAGATTCTGATGCCTTTTCTTTAATTTTCTGACTGCATGTTCACACAGGAAAAAAAGCGAACAGCATGAGCAAAATAAAGTGGGGAAACCTTACATCCCCATTAGGCTTTGGAGACTCCCTCCGCTACCTATTGCTGGGACCCTCTGAAAAGACCTTAATTGCCATCGCTCACTCATTCCTATGCTGCAGGCTGTCTTACCTCTTTCACTTGGGGAGCAACAGATGGTCTCCTCCGCCTGGCTTAGCTGCTTGCCAGTATTCATCGTTCTGTACCCTTTGGCTACTTTCGACAGTTGAACGAGTGAACTGATCTTCATTCCTGAAATGTTCTTTTGCTACTGCCTTCTAGGATGTACTCCGTCTTCATTTTCCTCCTATAATGCGGACTGCGCTTAACCCTTCCTTGACTCCTCCCAGCAGCTACTTTGCACTTTTGGAAGTCCGTCTTGGCTCTTGGACATTCTTTCTTTCCCCTCTTTCCCAGTGGTGGTCCCTGCACCGTCTACCTAGCAGCACGCTAACCTAACCTCCACTTGGGAGCAGCACGCCTCTAATTCTGACCTCCCCGTGCTGAGTGTCACACTTTGGGGTATAACTGCCTACTCACACCAGCAGTGATGTTCAGCAGTAACTCTGACCGAATATGACCCACAAGAGTCATTTCCCCTCTTTCCTTTCCCAGTCTTCACCCTTAGCCTGGAGATACTGAGTCATCATTAGTTGTCTGTGGTGGTTTGAATGATAATGGCCCCGCAGGCTCATATATTTGAATACTTGGTCTCTGCTTGGTGGAACTGTTTGGGAAGTATTAAGAGGCATGGCCTTGTTGGAGGAGGCATGTCACTGGGTATGGGTTTTGAGGTTTCAAAAGACCAAGGTAACCCCAGTTAGCCTCTCTCTCTCCCCCTCTCTCTTTACATCCCTACCCCCCTCCTTCATTTCCTCCTTCTCCTGCTTCTCCTCCTCCTCATTCTTCTGGATCAGATGTGAGCTCTCAGCTACTGCTCTGGAGCTATGCCTGCTGTCAGGCTCCCCACCATGATGCTCATGGACTCACCTTCTAAAATTGTAAGACCACTCCTCCCCCAATATACTCTTCTGTAGGTCAGAGCAATAGAAAAGTAACTAAGAAGCTCTCCCTCCGCATTCTGCCTCCATGTTCAATCTACCCTGCCTTTGACAGAACCACTTCTGCACTTGCTTCTCCATTGCCCACCTTCTTAGCTACCTCTGGGACCATGGGCACCTCCACCCCCTTTCTCACCAAAATGCTGCTAGAACCCCTCTATAGACATAGATCTGTTCAGGGTTTGCACTTAGAAGTTTCTAGAAACCTAAGGTCCTTTCTGGCCACAGAATGTTGTATTTTTCTGTTAGGTGGTTTATTCCAGCAGGCCTCCAGGCTTTCTGCATTCTTCAAAGTGGCCTTCATAAATGATGAAATATGTGGTTGTGCTGGTTGCTTTGGAAACTTGAAACAAACCTGGACATATCTGGAGAAGAACTTTAGATAAGGACACCGACACCCCCCCCCCCCGGTAGATTGCTTGTAGGCAAGTCTATGGGGGCACTTTCTTAATTAAGTAGCAACTGATGGGCTAGGGTCCAGTCTACTGTAGGCAGTGCCATCCCTGGGCACCTGGTCCTGCATGGTATAAAAAATTAGTCTGAGGCTAGAGAGATGGCTCAGTGGTTAAGAGCACTGTCTGCCCTTCCAAAGGACCTGGGTTCAATTCCCAGCACCTACATGGCAGCTCACAACTGTCTGTACCCCCAATTCCAAGGAATCTGACACCTTCACACTAATGCACATAAAATAAAATGAAATAAATTATTTTTAAAAAATTAGTCTGAGCAAGCCACAAGAGGCAAGCCAGTAGCCAGTAGCCATTAAGCAACATTTCTCCATGGTTTCTGCCTTAGTTCTTGCTTCCGGATTCCTGCCTTGAGTTCCTTCCCTGACTCCTTTCAGAGATGGAGTGTGACCTGACAAAGCTGAAATCAGTTTTTCCTTCCTAAGTTGCTTTTGGTCATGCTCTTTATCACAACAATAGAAACCTAGGACAGTGGTCATGGCTGTCAGGGTAAAATCTAAAGATTTTCTTGTCTTAGAGTCTGGTCTCAGGGTGATTACAGTTCCATCTTCCTCCACTCTGCTACCTGCTATTCCCATCCCCTCATTGTCCATGCTGTCCTCTCATCCTAAAGGCTTCCTGCCATTTCCCATGTGTGTAATCCATACTCTTCAGTCTGAAGCCTAACATTCTCTCTTCTGTGAAATGGCATATCCTCACCATCTGCAAGGAGGAACCACACACACACACACACACACACACACAGACACATACACACTGATCCTGGAGCAATTTGTCCAGACCTCTGTCACATCTCCTAGTGTGACTGTGGTGTAACCCCTGGCATTCTGCATGTCCAACCCCTGGCATTCTGCATGTCCTCAAAGTATCAAAGCAGGAAGTCAAGAGTATTTTCAGCTGGCTGATTAGAATTAAAAGCTTTTATCCCTCATGTAGGATTTGCTCGAGAGAAAAATCTAACATGTCAGAGCCAAATCCATTTCTTCTTCATCTGTGGATTAATAAGGAGAATCATTGGTGCTGCCCAAACCTGCCTATGTGAACTCAGTGTAGCAATAAAAACAAGCCCCACCGTTGAAAGAAAGAGTGTGCTGAAATAAGAGTGAGATACATATTCTATCCCCAGCCATCCATTTTCATAGCCCGGGGCCTGTGTGGAGTGAAGGAAACAGAGGATTCTGGGATCTGACAGATGGCTAAATACAGCTGTTGTTTGCTTGCTTGCTTCCTTCCCTTGTTCCTCTCGAGTGTGTCAGCTGCGTGTTGTAGAAGCACTATTGCCTGGGTGATGGCAAACAATGGCCATATCATCAGTACTCAGTGCAGTAGCACTGTCCATGCTGGGGTTCCCAGAGGCAGCCTGACACCCAGCTCTGCTTGAGGAGTCAAGGTGCATTGTTTGGAGGACACTATGCTCGGTGGCAGGTTAAAGGATGAAAAGGCATCCCTGGACCTGTCCAGAATGCTGCTGAGTCATAATGCTGAAAGAAGAGATCTAAATTCATTAAATATGTTTGGTAGGGTCATTATGGTGGTGAAAACCCGTGGTCACAGCATGCAGGAGGTTGAAGCAGGAGGATCACAGACTAGAGACTAGCTTTGGCCACAAAGTGAGTTGCATAGCAAAAACTCATAGAGTTTTGCCCTGTAAGGTATTATAGAGACCATCTCATGAGATTATGAAGGGCTGGGAAGGTAGCCCAGTGGCAAAATGTTTGCCTAACATGGTGAATACCCTGCACTCAAGCCCAGCAAGCCCTTCCACCCACGGATGTCCTGACTCTGATGATCTTCTAACATTTGCGGACTCTAGCTCACATTAGGAGAAAGATGCTATGTCTCAAAATAGATTGTTATGACACAATACCCTCACCAAATGGAAAGCACTTTTATACTGTGTAGTATTTCAAAACTATTCTTTTTTTTGTTAATATATATATACACATATATATGTACACACATAGACATATATACATATAAACCTATAAGAGAGCCATATGTGTGTGTGTGTGTGTGTGTGTGTGTGTGTGTGTGTGTGTGTGTACTAGTCATTC
This sequence comes from Psammomys obesus, assembly GCF_907164565.1. NCBI lineage: Eukaryota > Metazoa > Chordata > Mammalia > Rodentia > Muridae > Psammomys > Psammomys obesus. The sequence continues at coordinate 5,774,961 of NW_026591711.1, forward strand.
ACGACTTGATGGTTTTCTGACTCACTAATGAGAGTTTAACCTTTAGTTTGAAAGAATTTGACCTCTTCCTTTTGATTTCTTTTTCCCCCTTAAGGAAGAAATGATCCAGAATAATGAGAAAACTCACTCGGCCTAGAAGATCAAAGAGACATTTGCGTTCTAGTTTGAAGGATGGGCGTTAGACACAAAGAATCCTTATGCCAGGTCTGGTGATTTCTACGTATAATCCCAACACTTGGGAAGCTGAGGTAGAACGAGTGCCATGAGAATGAGGCCGTCCCCGGCTACCAAGCAGGACTCTGTCTCAACATACAGATGCGTTGATCGTTGGGTTTTTTAGGACTCCCTTCCCCCAAAGTGTCTCTGTTTAGGAAGGTACAGACAGCCCTGGAGGGAAGGCAGGATGGTGAACTAATAAAGAGGGATACAGGTCTTTTCTAGCTCTCCCAAGACACACTGGATGTTTGGGTACTTCTGAGTAAAAATTCTCAGCTTACCTTGGCTTGGGTGATGCCTGTGGGGAGGAAAGGGCTTGTTAGAACTGTGTAGGGTCTTGGTCTGATCTGATACATGTAACTCTAAGCTGTTCTGCCAAGCACCTCTCCTTTTGGGGGCTACAGTTGCATAAGGCTCTGGGGCTCTGACTGATGGGGTACAGCCTAACACTGTGGTGTGATGCAGCGAAAGAAAGCAAAGGCAGGGAATGTCGGCTTCTTGAGTAACAGCTTTCTACTGTTTGGATTTTAAAAACCAGTACAAATTAAAAAATGGTTTAGAAATCAATATTAGATAGTCATTTTTTTTTCTTTGTCCCAAGTTAGGAAATTCCTGAAAGAGGAGGAAGAGAAAAAGGTGGTGATGCTAAATTACCAGCACCCTACCCAAACTATTGCTGATCATGAAAAATAGAAAAGACGTCATCTTGGATGAAAGATAATTTCAAACATTTTCTACGTCTAGCTTTTCATATGCCACAACGACCAGATCATCCTCATTTCCCGCTAACATACTTCATTACATACGTGCCGGTGTGTGAACCAGTCCCTGGGATTAATGTGCAGATAGACATAAACTTCTTTCTGACGTTACTCACCCTCAAATGAGGAAATCTGGCTGTTTTATGCTTCACTCAACATGAAGGATAATTACTTTAAGTCATTTAAAAAAAAAACCATTAAGTGGTTTAGAAAACCATACACAAGCCATTAGCCAGATTACACTAAATATGTAAAACAAGACAGCTCCTATTTATCTAGTTTATCAAGCGGTTGTCACTTGTCGACTAATTACTACCATTCTGGAACTGGCCATGGAAGGCAGTGGACACTTGTTTCCTTTTTCTCTTCTGCAGGACGATACTAGAGGCAGGGGCCTGGCTTCTCCAACCCCTTTATTCCTCTGGAGCACCTGCGTGTCAAGCTATGCAGTGTATTCATGGTAGGGCTTCATGTTTTTAGTTAGTTTTGGGATGGGGTAGGTGTGTGGCTCTCAGTTGTCAGCACTGATCTTGAACTCCGCAGTCAAGCAATCATTTTGTCTTAGCCCCATTGGCAGCTGGGATCACAGGTGCACCCTCCGCTTCCAGCTTCTATTTTATCTTACAAGGGCTCTATCCTAAATTTCTTTGTGAGCTTCAAAAAACACTCTTGCCACTGAAATGCACAAATTATTATCAGAAAAAAAAACATATACTTGCGTTTAGCACGGTGTCAAGTGGAATCCTAATTGTAGCTGTTATTCTCATAGCCACTGGTCTTATCTACCAATCATTGTTAGTTGAGGGGTGAGAGATTTGAAGAAACAGGAAGCTGCACCAGTTACAGTGTATTTGAGAAACCAGATAGCTGCCTAGCTAAACATTTGGTTGCAACCTTTCACTAAAACAATTCCAGATGTCTCCTAAAGCCTTCTTGGAATTTCAGTGTGCCACCATTACAATTTATTGCTAACTATAAGAAACCAAAATCAGGATGATCTTTTCCAGATCCCACCATTTACCTGCAAATTTCATGATTTCCTTGTTTTTTTATTGCTGAGTAATATTCCATTGTGTAGATGTACCACAATTTCTGTATCCATTCCACCACTGAGGGGCATCTGGGCTGTTTCCAGCTTCTGGCTATTACAAATAAGGCTGCTACAAACATGGCTGAGCAAATGTCCTAATTGTGTACTTGAGCCTCTTTTGGGTATATGCCTAGGAATGGATCTTGAGGAAGCGCTATCCCAGAAGCAGAAAGATGCACATGGTATATATTCACTCATATAGACATATAATATAGGATAAACCTACTAAAATCTGTACACCTAAAGAAACTAATCAAGAGGGAGGACTCTTGCTAAAATGCTCAACTCCTATCCAGAAAGGCAAAGAGGATAGACATCACAAGAAGGAAAAAGAGGTAACAAGTCAGGAGCCTGACACAGAGGACCTCTGAAAGGCTCTGCCCTGCAGGCTATCAATGCAGATGCAGAGACTTACAGGCAACCTTTAGGCAGAGTGCAGGGAATCTTAGGAAAGAAGTGGGAAACAGTAAGATCTGGAGAGGACAGGAACTCCACAAGGAGAGCAACAGAACCAAAAAATCTGCGTTCAGGGGTCTTTCCTGAGACTGATACTCCAACCAAGGACCATGCATGGAAATAACCTAAAACCCCTGCACAGATGTAGCCCATGGCAGTTCAGTATCCAAGTGGGTTCCATTGTAATAGGAACAGGGATTGCCTCTGATATGAACTGATGGCTTGCTCTTTAATTACCTCCCCCTGAGGGGGAAGCAACATTATCAGGCCACAGAAGAAGACAATGCAGCCACTCTGATGAGACCTAATTGACTAGGATCAGAAGGAAGGAAAAGAAGTCCTCCCCTATCAGTGGACTTGGGGAGGTGCGTGCATGCAGAGGGTGGAGGAAGGGAGGGATTGGGACGGGAGAAGGGAGGGAACCACAGGGGGGATACAAAGTGAATAAAGTGTAATTAATAAAGAATAATAATAAAAAAGAAATCAAAATCATCATTTTGAAACCTTCCCAGCTGTTGTTTGCACAGGTCAAGTCTGATGCTGCTCCCTAAAAGGCATTCAGGTTTGTCCTTTTCCCTAGCTTTACAGAAGCAGCCGTAGTCTGGAAATGTTTATACCCATTTCCTCTTACATCTGATTCTGATTGGCTGAGAAGCTACCTTGCTGCTAAGCCTTTGCCTCAGTAAGTGTGAGGATCAGAGTTCCATGTAAGTGCTGGGTTGGCTCGGTGGCTATCTTTAATTCCAGCCTTGAAGGCTGCCTTCCACAGGAGGGTGCCTATAGTGAGACTATACCTTAGTGGGCTCTGGGTTTGATTGAGAGACTCCACCTCATTGAATAAGGTGGGAAATGAATGAAGGATGATTCCTAGCATCAGCTTTGGGTCTCCACAGTACATGCACTCACATGTACCCACATAAGTAAACACATGTGCAAACACATACACACACACACACACACACACACACATAGAGAGACTGAAAAAGGAAAAAAAAATAATAACAACAACAAAACACTATGTCAGCTGGGCATGATGATGCAAGCATGTAATCCCAGCACTCTGGGAGGCAGAGGGAGGTGGATTTCTGTGAGTTTGAGGCCAGCCTGGTCTACAAAATGAGGACAGGACAGCCAAGGCTACATAGAGAAACCCTGTCTCAAAAAAGCAAAAAAAAACAAAAACTGAAAAACAACAACAACAACAAAACCCTATGTCAACGTGCTTCACTACTCCATGGCATCCTTTTGGTTCTGCTTTGCTCTGGTAAACGTGTATCTTTTAGTGGCACATTTTACTTTCCCTTCTGTTTGTTTTGCTCAAAGCTCCTAATATTATGTGCTATAAAGCATTCCAAATGTATACAGAAAAATGATGCTTCCTTGTAAAATCTGATTAAATTATTTCATAATACTGAGGCCTGTTTGTTTGGAGGGGGAAGCCGTTGGAGTGTTTAGCATGAATATTGATCCGCACAGTTTGCTTATGAGAACAGGATGAAAATGTGTCAGCATTTGGTCAATCCTGGGTAGTCTCCCAATTATACTGCCATTCAGTCCTTCATCCTGTTTTAAATTTTTTGGTGAAATATACATGATATTTATAACTCTAACCATTTTAAGCACACGTTTCAGGGGCATTAAGTATATTTACAGCACCATGCAGTCCCTCATCATTTTTTTGTTAATACTTAGGTCACTCTAACAGTCTTTAAAATGCAGTTTGAGAGCTGGGGGTTTGAGGTTTGGTGGTATAGCACCTGCTCACCATGCACAAAATAAAACAGAACAAGAATCTCCTTTGGCTTCTGATCTGTCCCAGTAAGGAAGGAAACAGAAATCTTTGCTAATTTCTTCTGACTGTAAAATTCTTTATCAGTTCTTTGATGTTTTGGCCTTTAGGCTTTCTTAAAATCAAATGCAGGCAAAGGTCTCTGGGCAAAGAAGCACAAGTACAGGTCCTACAGGATCCTTCTCTGCATTTATTATTTTTGGTCAGAACATGATAACCCAAACAATTGTTCTAGAATGTACGGAAAACATAAAAACTCTTAAAAGTGTTATTGTCATTAGAGGCCTAGCTGCCCAAAGCACAACAGAAAAGTTTGTTTAGAACTAAAATCTTCAGCTTTAAAATATGCAGAAGAAATTATTTTTACAGACAGGAGCCTACCACAGAGGGCGTTTGAAAGACTCTACCCATCAGGGTATTGAAGCAGATGCTGAGACTCATAGCCAAACTTTGGGCAGAGTATAGGGAATCTTATGAAAGAAGGGGGAAATAGAAAGACCTGGAGGGTACAGGAGCTCCACATGGAGAGCAACAGAACCAAAAAATTTGGGCCTAGGGGTCTTTTCTGAGACTGATACTCCAACCAAGGACCATTCATGGAGATAACCTAGAATCCCTGCTCAGATGTAGCCCATGGCGGCTCAGTGTCCAAATGGGCTCCCAAATAAGGGGACCAGGGGCTGTCTCTGACATGAACTCAGTGGTTGGCTCTTTGATCACCTCCCCCTGAAGGGGGGTGTTGTGGTGCAGCCTTACCAGCCCACAGAGGAAGACAAAGCTGCCAGTCCTGATGAAACCTGATAAGATAGGCTAGGGTCAGATGAAAGGGGAGGAGTACCTCCCCTATGGGTGGACTGGGGGAGGGGCAGGGGAGGAGAAGAGGGAAGGAGGGCAGGATTGGGAGGGGATGAGGTAGGGGGCTATAGCTGGAATGCAAAGTGAATAAATTATAATAAATAAAAATAATAATAAAATGATTTTTACATAGGTTCAAGTGGATGGTCCTACCCCCAAGAAATACTGTAGGCATACTCTTTTTTAAGCTATTTTATTGGGTTTTTATATTTACCACCCTTTTCCACTCCAAACCCTTCCAACCCCCCAACACTAGGCAGGCAAGAAAGAAGGTTGGAGGGGAGAAGGGATGTAACCCTCTCTGAACTATTTTCTGCTGATTAGAGGCATCAGGTTCCTAAGGGCAAATCCAATCTTCCAGCAATCCAGCAATAGCAAATGCAGCAACAGGAACCAGAGCAGACCAGCAGAGACCAGTAAAATCATGCCCTGCCTAGAGAAGGAAACAATCATAGTTAATGGCTGTGGACAATCTGAAGTAGCCCCAAATCCTACACCTGGGATTAAAACAAGCATATTCACATAACTTTTTTTTTTAAAGAAACCAAAATTCGTACTAAACAATACTGCAGCATTGCGTTCAGTAGGCTAAACACACACACACACACACACACACATACACACACGTACATATGCACGCACACAAAGTTGGGAGGTAACTGTCAGGCATGAGAAAGGTTGGAAGGAAGACAATCGGAGGTGGATTTGATCAAAACACATGCATATATGAGATTGTCAAATTTTTTTTTTAAGTTTTAAATTTAAAATAATTAAGAGATAACACTTTCCTATGAAAGCACACTAAGACAGGAAGGCATGAGGTGCCTCAGCCAGAGCAGAAGTCAGTCGGTCAGCACTGAGTCCCCGCCCACTGGATTCCACATCCACAGCCTTATCCCTGGTCCCACAGGAGGTGCCAGGAAGGAAGGGCCCATGGATGCCAACAGTCTCTCCTGAAGCCCTTGGCAGTGCTATTCTGTATCACTAGATGTCAGTGTGGACTTTCCCAGCCTACACACCTTCACCTTTGCATGTGCTGGGCATTTCTTCCACACAGGGCTGCATTTCACCAAGCATTTTGTAAGTTCTAATATTTTCATTTTTCAGCATCTTTTAAAATGCAAACAAACGCTCTGAGTTGAAGGTTGCTCTTTTAAACACCACAACTTTCTGATCTTCATGCTTGCATTACGAAGGCAGCCTGCAAGGACATCCCAAGGCAGGCAATGGAAAGTTCCACTGGGGGGTGGGGTGGGGTGGTCTCAAATGTAGCACTGTCAGAAACCTGCAGGCCCAACCTCAGGAAGCCACAGCATCTTACCCTGCCACCGTCGTTCTCAAAGGGCAGGAAGCTGTGGCAAAGTGTTTGTGATCACGTGAGGTGTAGCGGCCTTGTTTACTAGATTTGGGGTTTTAGCTGTTGTTTTTGTTTGTTTGTTTTGTTTTGGAGATAGTTAGCAATCAGGAGATTTCTGCAGCCTGAAGAAAAGTCACTGAACTAGTTGGCTGTCATGAACACAGGAGCTATCTGGAACTGAGTAGCTGAGACCAGCACAAACTCACAGCTTCTGAAGGTCACTGAGCTCAAATCAAGGCAAAGGCAGAGAGTTGTTTCCTCCTGGAGGCTCCTGAAGATCCATCTCCATGTCTTTCGGCTTGTTCCTCATCCCAATCCCTCTGTCTCCAAATCCGAAAATGATCAATCTAGTCTCCCCTACGCCCCCACGCCCTTGCCTTCCAGAGGAAGTAGAACCTAGGGCCTCACATCAACTAGGTAAGCATTCCTACTTCTAAGCTACATTCCCAACCCTAAACTTCAAAAATAATAACAACAACAAAACCCTTCTTATTTCGAAGCACCAGCTCACTGACTGGCCCAGGCAGGCCCTGAATTTGTGATCTCCTTGCTTCAACCTCTATAAGCAGTGAGGATTATAGATCTGAGCTACCAAGCATGGGTCTATCTAGTCTTTCTTGGCATCACTTCGGCCTGCCTCTCCTGTCTGCCTCTTATGCTTATAAAGAGCTGGGCCAACCCAGGGCATTCAGTACAATCTTCTTAGCTCAAGACCCTTCTACCTGCAAAGGCCATCTTGCTACACATATCAGTAGATTTCATGAATGAGTGTATGGACATTGTGGGCTGTTGGGTAGGGGGACAGACATATCTCTACCATAGTAATTAATTTAAAAACAACATACGGCCAGGCCATGGTGGTGTGCACATTTAAGTTCAGAACTTAAGGCATAAACGGGTAGAACTCTATGAGTTCAAGGCCAGCCTGGTCTACAGAGCGAGTTTCAGGACAGCCAGGGCCATGCAGAGAAACTCTGTCTCAAAAACCCAAAACAACAACAACAAACCAAAAAGAATCGTTGGATGCAATTCCCAGTGTCTGCCATTGGCAGGGGCTTTTTCTACAGCAGACGGTGCCAGAAATGAGTAAGTTCTGAATTGGCTTAGCTCACGGGCTCTCAACAATGAAAAAAAAAAAAAGTTGTTAGACCCCCTATTTAATATTCAGTCACTCCCCAGCCTGACTATACTAACCCTGCTGCCCCTGAGGACCCCGGTTTTCAGGATGACTGGGTTAGTACAGGCATGGACAGTCCTGAGAAAAGTGAAAGCCAGTGCTGGGGAGACAGACTAAGACGAGCATTCCACCAAAGCCAGCAAAAGAGGGCTGGATGTAACTCGGGAGGAGAGTGCTGCTTTAGAAGGTTCTGGTTTCAGCCCCTTAACACAGCAAACAAAAACAAAACCGTGAACACCCAGTTTGATCCCATGCCTTGCTGCACAAACAAGGTTTCCTTTTGCCTGTGTGTAACTGGGTTCTGTTCCTCTTCCCGAGCGGTCTTTCCCTCTAGATTCACACCTGATACTGAAAGCCCTGTCCTGAAAGTTCAGGTACTGTCTTTGCCTCTTCCTTCTTTCACACAGCCTGTCCACCAGCCTTCAGAGCCCACCACTCCAATTTCTCCTCTTGCCTACGTGCCTTCACCAGCCCCTAAAGGGTGTGCTTTCCCCTCTCCCATCACTCTGTTGTCCAAAATGCTGCCTGGGGTAAACTAGCCTTTCAAAAATCTAAATACAACCATGCTACAGCTGCCTAGGAGAGCCGTTCTCTTTTGTCTTTTGGATCCTTGCCCAGCAGGCCAAGTCAGCTGGACTCTGTCCCAGCCCACTCTTTCAGCCGGTTCTCAGACTTCCTTGTCTCCACCTCTTCATTCCAGCTAGTGACATGCTTGTAGTTCTTCAGATGCCCAAAGCTCTCCTTTGCATTCAGGCTCTTGCAGCCTAGGATGACTACAGATGTGTAAGACAACTGTCTCAAGCCTTGGGTGTCACTTGTGGGACTGCATTTATGTTCTTTAGCCAACTTCCATCCCTTGGCTCCTGTGCGCAATTACTCTGTACTTGAACCTTCTCTTTTTATCTAGGCAAGGTGGCTACAGGCCATACAGTTTTGAGGGCAGGGGTCCTTGGTTAACTAGTGCTCAGACATTACACATGTGGGGCCAATGTTTGCTTACGAATGGAGATCTCTTCCACTGGGGTCCGGATGTATCCTAATATTTCTGTGTACCAGATGACCCGTTTAGGGCTATGTTCCAAAACCTATTGGTTCAGACTTGGCTCTCTAGAGTTCAGCCAAAGACCATCTAGCTTCTGGGAAACAGAGGGTGTGTTAAGTTGACCAGTAGCTCTTGCCACCCAGTTTGCTTTCTCATTCCTGGCAAGAGGTAATCCTGCATTTCTGACCTTACTCTTTCCCACCTGCCCTACCTTGGGGCAAAGATCATTCAAATGCCACTGCGAGGGAGTCGGCCACTTAAATACACACTGCTTTGGCAGAAAAAGGTAGAGGGCAACAGACTTGGCATGGTAATAACAGTTAGCTAAGTCAGTGGTAATCCAGGGCATGCATTAATTACTGCTGTCTGCCATTATGATCCACAACAGGCCCTGAAAGCCTTCTGCCTAAAGACTATCTCAGAGCTCTGGAGAAGCATTCACTGTGGGGTGATAAAGATATTGGAGACTAGAGGTTTTTTGCTTGGGAGGTTTATACAACCTAAGCCTAAAATATAGAGCTTGATTCTATTGGGCTTTTGGCTACCCTTGAGGGAAAAAGTGGTACAGGAGAATGTCTTATACTACTGTTTAATCATTCATGTATTACCACAGGGATTTGTGCACGTGGCAGGAGGCTGGGAGGACTGCGAATATGCACTGGAGGAGAGAACACATGCATTATGTAGCAGGAGGCTATTTTTCCCCTGAGCTCGTTTCCCCTTCTATAGGCTGGGAAATCCCCTTGGTACTGGGCCCATGAAACCCTTTCCACTATGTTTTATACCTTTGCAACAATATGGCCCCAGTGAGGTCTTTTACAGCACTATGGAATGTAAGAGCTTTCTTTAGAATGTAGGGAAGACATCATACGTTATGTTTGTTTTGTGTTAAGGATTTTGAAATAAAGGCTTTTTGGTGTGTGTGTGTGTGTGTGTGTGTGTGTGTTTGTTCATGTGTATGAACAAACATGAACATCTCTGTGCAACCATGTGGAGACCAGAAAGATTCATCTTGAATGTCAATCATCAGGAGCCCTCCATATTATTACTATTATTATTTATTACTATTACTATTACTTTTTGAGACAGGGTCTCTGTGTAAGCCCTGGCTGCTGTGGAATTTGCTCTGTAGGCTAGGATGGCCTTGAAATCAGAGATCTGCCTGCTTCTGTCTCCCAAGTGCTGGAATTAAGGACATGAGCCACTACTGCCCTACCTGGCTCACATTATTATTTATTATTATTAGGTATGGGTCTCTTCACTGAGTCCTGGAATTCACTGATTAGGGGAGGATGGTTCCATGGACCCCAGGAATCCTGTCCAACTTGGAGCTAAGATTACAAGCCACACTACCATGCTTATCTTTTTATGTGGTGCTGGAGACTGAACTCTGGTTGGCATGTTTGTGTAACAAATATTTTTTAGACTAAGCTATCTTCTCAGCCCCAAGATGTTCATTTTTTTAAATTAAAATATTGTTTGCAAGCCAAAGTGAACTGAGAGTAAAATATAATACACATATTAAATCTTTTGTTAATACCTTTATACTAGTTTGATAAGCAAGAATCAAGTTATTTTCATTAGTAGGTGCTGACATTCTGTCTCAGCTGTTTTTAGAAAAGACTTAAAAAAAATCTATGTTAAATATAACACAGGGCTCTGCTCACCAGCTGATGAACATGAAGCATTTTTGTGACACACTGAAGCCTATTTAGGACACCAAAGACTGTTCAAAGTGTTAGCTACCCTATGAGACAAAGAAAAGTTCATTAAAAAGAAAAACTTTAACTACAAAGATTTCAAAGAACCTCTGGCCTTTCTGGTCAAGCTATTATGGTGATGTACACACCAGTAATGACTACTAAACAGTTATTAAACAGTTATTTATAATACTTCACGTGCTAAGAGTGAGCTTCAGTTGTACAAAGCAGTGAGCTCAAGTCCGCCAAGTTTTAGCAAATTCTAAGTTGTGTAGTACTACAGTCTGCTACAGACAACATGCAAATTATTATCCCACGATAGGCAGGACAACGAATTTCAAAGCACTTTCAAATAGACATTGGATCTTTTGAGACTCTCAGCTACCCTGAGACTGGTACTATGATCTTGTGCGCTTTACATGTTTTAAAAGAATCAGGTTTAGCTAAGGTAAGTGGCTTGTTGTGACCCCAATCCCGAAGCCAGCATTAAAGAGAATCCAGGCCTAACCCCAGCTTGAACTTGCTGCTCTGTGGTGGTGTGTGCTGATAATCTTGTCTTGGTTGGTCCCTGTCTGCTTCTGGAGGTAAACAAAAGGAAAAACAGGTTTTTTAAAAATTATTTTTATTTTTATTAATTACAATTTATTCACTTTATATCCCCCCTGTACCTCCCTCCCTTCTCCCCTCCCAATCCCACTCTCTCTCTTCCCCACCCGTGTCCCTCTCCCAGTCCACTGAAAAGGGGAGGTCCTCCTCTCCTTCCCTCTGACCCTAGTCTATCAGGTCTCATCAGTAATGGCTGCATTGTCTTCCTCTGTGGCCTGGTAAGGCTGCTCTCCCTCAGGGGGAGGTGATCAAAGAGCAGGCCAATCAGTTCATGTCAGAGACAGTCCCTGTCCCCATTACTATGGTGGCCATTTGGATACTGAACTGCCATAGGCTATCTCTGTGCAGGGGTTCCAGGCCATCTCCATGAGTGGTCTTTGGCTGGAGTAGCAGTTTCAGAAAAAGACCCCTGTGTCAGACTTTTAGGATCTGTTGCTCTCCTTGTGGAGCTCCTGTCCTCTCCGGGTCTTACTATCTCCCACTTCTTTCATAAGATTCCCTGTACTCTGCCCAAAGTTTGGCTATGAGTCTCAACATCTGCCTTGATACCCTGCAGGGTAGAGCCTTTCAGAGGCCCTCTGTGGTAGGCTCCTGTCCAAGAACAGGTTTCTTAAGGGAATTCGAAGAACTGGGCGGGGGGGGGGGGGGGGTTGATGGAGCCACAGATTTTAAGTGAAGTCACAGCTGCTTGGCAATAAAGCAGTCTTCATGAGGATTACTACTGGGAGACACACACGGAGGCCGGAAAGAGACAGAGAAGCAGATGAAGGAAAGAATAGAGAGGAAAGAGACTCTCTACACTGCCGCTGTCGAAGAGCAATAGTGTAAATTTATGAGTGACTTTCAAGAATCATTTTAGGGCCAGCAAGGTAAGCAAGTAAGGACATTGACCGCCCCCCCCCCCCCCCCCAGACCCCACGTGGGTGTAAGAAAAGAACTCCTGTCAGTGGTACTCTTGACACCACACAAACCTCACAGCGTGAGTGTACCCACATACACATGTGTACACAAATAAATGTAAACAATTTTTTAGAAGAGTGATTTTAGTGACTGGAAAACATAAGAACACTGACTCACTGAAAAGCTATTGTAGTGCCACAGACTGAGTGTGTAATGAATACCATGATCAGAGCCACGAAGGGATCCTTACACAGCACTGCCTTCATTCCTGGGAATGGGGTGACTGGTAGCATGCGCAGGTAAAAGGCATTTAGCCGAGTGATGGAACAGAGGATATTTTCTATGAAAGCTCGGCGTAGCTATGTCTTACATGTAGAGCATATGTATGCACCAATGCATTTCTTTTTCCTTCTTCTCTTCCTCCTTTTTTTTTTTTTTTTTTAATTTACTTTGTTTTGTTTTTTGAGACTGGGTTTCTTGGGGTAGCCCGGCTGTCCTGGGCCTCACTTTGTAAACCAGTCTGGCCTTGAATTCCCAGAGATCTGCCTGCCTCTGCCTCCCAAGTACTGGGATTACAGTTGAGCGGCACCCCTCCCCTACCCCTGTTTCTCAGGCTGACCTTGAATTCTAAGGTTCAGGTGATCCTCCTGATCAAGTTTCTCCAGAGGCTGTAACTACAGGCAAGTCTGCTTATAAGGGCTCATTTCCCTTTCTTAAAAAAACCTAACTTGTGGCTGAAGTGATGGCTTCACAGGCTGCTCCTACAGAGGAAATGGGTTTCATTCCCAGCATCCCAGGCGGAGGCTAATTCACCATAACTCCAGTTCCAAGGGATTTAGTGCCCTCTTCTGACCTCCACGATGGGCACCAGGTACACGTGTTGAGTTTACATACAGGTAAAACATTTATACACGGCCCCCCTCGAGTGCACGCCTGTGCGTACATTTTGAAGAGCCTCCATTTCCATATCTTTTTAAAGAATGACTAAATTCACTACATAAATGACTCACAAAAGGGAAAAAACACATGGCAACACATTTCTGCAGTTCTTACAAACACACTGGCTATTTCTCCATGTAGACAATGCCTCAGGCATCCTCCAAATGGGAGAGTCAGAGACGGCGGCCCAAGCACCGCACGCAGAAAGGCATTTAGGAGTCAGTTAAGTTCCATTTAGAGAAACCACAAGATTTTAAAGCTGCTATTGCCCTGCAGATTTAATTCAAGCATTCTGGGCAAGAAAGCTAAAGTCCAAAAAGAGAAAATAATTTACAGGCTGCATAATTTGCCTTGGTTTTGGGCTGGAAGGCTGGGTGTCAGGAAAAAGATGGTCTCTGCGCCTCAGTTTTGCTCTATCCCTGAAGGTCAGGCTGGATTATCATTCGTTCTTCCAGTGTTGTGCTCCTCCTCTACCCCAGAATAATTCAGATCAAGTTGGCTTCAGCCTTCCCGTTTTTGTTCTGTCCTCAACTCCGTGCTGCTTTTTGTTTGCTTGCTTTAAACTGTCTTCATTGCTGAGACTGATTTTTGTTTGTTTGTTTTGTTTCTTTAATCAGTGTATTCAATACCAATGAAGGTCACTTCTACCCATCTGAAAGCTCAAGACAGGACACCGCCAGGACCGGCCCAGCCAGGAAAAGGTGTACTTGCTCTTCTCCAGCGTCCACAGGCCACGTGCAGGAGGAGGGGCCGCCTTCTGATTGGTGCCCGGAAGCCTGGCCTGGAGGGCGGAGCCACCAGGCTGTCCATCACCTCATGCTGGGCGGGGCCAGGGCGGGCCGGCCTGGCTGTAGGGCAGAGTCTGGCCGGCGGGACCCAATCTCTGCGCTGCGCCTCTGCCGGGCCGCGGCTCGTCCTGTGCGGGCCGCAAGGCGACTGTTGCCGGGGCGCGCGCCGCCCGTTCCTCTTTCCCGTTGCGAGCGGCTAGCGCGTAGGGAGGCGGCTCCCAGAACGGCCGGGCGCCTCCCACTCTCCGAGCCGCCGGGGAGCCGGAGGATGGCGGCGGTGGCGGCGGCCGCCCGGGAGGAGGCGGTGCGGAGGCCGCGGACCGCGGCAGCGAGCGGCAGCGGCCCGTCGCGGCGGCCCGGCAGCGACCGCGTCCGCACGGCCACCTGAGCAGCAGCCGCGAGCTGCGTCCCGCCCGCCTCGCTCGCTCGCTCGCGGCCCGGGGCGGCGCGGACATGGGCGCCAAGCAGAGCGGCCCCGCCGCCAACGGCCGCACCCGCGCCTACTCGGGCTCGGACCTGCCCTCCGGG